>NW_020523919.1:0-38911 GCF_003368295.1 Carassius auratus | reverse complement strand
GTATGCTAGCCAGCTTACATAACCCTTCACAGTTAAAGTACTTGTGTATTTTGTAAGCTTATTTAGGCTAACAATATAAAAAAAGCTAAGGAATCATATGACCAGGATGTTAAAAAAACAAAAAAACTCAACTTTGAGAGCAAACATTGATAAAAATGTCTCAGCCATGATCATCACTTTGTGTGTCTTTAAATATACATTTATGCATTTAGCAGACACTTTTATCCAAAGCAACTTACAGTGCATTCAGGATATCATTATTTTATTTTTATTTTTTTTACCAGTATGTGTATTCCTTGGGAATAGAATCCACAACCTTTTGAGCTGTTAGAGTAATAAATTGCTCTGCCACTGAGCCACAGGGACGACTATTGACATAACCCATGTCCCCATTTTTCAAAACGCTTATAAACCATACAGAATGAGTTTTTTGAGAAAGTAAAAATGCTAAAGTTTCCTGTGAGGGTTAGGGTTAGGTGTAGGGTTGGTGAAGGGTTTTTTGCAGTGCATTGAGCTCTTACCGTACTAAAGACGCTGATATATTGTGACTGGTTTTTAGTCTTTAAACATAAGGCAAAGTATTGTTTGACTTCATAAAAGCTGAACTCTAATGACCTGCTTTTGTAGTCTGAGTACTTTGTAATGACTCTCTTCACTCATTAGGAAGGACAGTGGATTTGGAGCGATGGAAGTCATTTTGACTACCGCAACTGGTGTTCTGGAGAACCGAACAATTCAGGAAATACAAAGAACTGCCCGGACCTGGCCTCTAGCTATAAGAATGCAGTTTTATTTATTTCATTAACTATTCACAGTCCTATAATCAATCCTATAATCATATCATACAGTAACATAAAATGGGTTATTTGAAAGTCAGAAAAACCTTAAATTGAATGTACTATTTTATTTTGATACTAACACATGATTAGAATAATTTTATTTTGTTAATAGATTTATTTTTGACAATTATTTTCACTCCCTGCAGCTAACCGTTCCTGGAATGATCTGACCTGTTCAGATCGAGTTGCCTTTGTTTGTGCTAAAAACTTGTGAGATCACATGCAGTCATCCTGCTCCACAATTATGTGATTGTACATACATTTAAATTTTCTGATCTTATACTTTATCAATAATGTTAATCTTAAATTAAACTTGTATCTCGTATCCAGACTTGAATCTTTTCTCAATACCTAACTTAAAACACTCATACTGTATAATCAGTAAAAGAATTGATGAAACATATCTTGTATTTTTGGTTGCCTGCTAAATTGGCTGCTGGTCTTTATATGTTAATATTAACAAATAATATGATCTACATTAGTGTCTATAAGACTATAAGAATAAAAAAAACTTTGTTAAGTCTTGCTGGGTTTTCCTGTGAATTCAGACCTATTCTTTGTAAATAAAAAAAAAAAAAAAAAAAACAACCCCCACAAAAATATCCCGGCACCCTGTTTTCAGGGGGTTGTTTTCACATGATATCTTCTCATACTACATATCAAAATTACAATTTAGCTGTATTCTATATAGGCAAATTTAATTTAATACTGTGGAATACTATATGGGAATGTAATTTATTATTTTGACAGTTACAGGGGACAAAATTAGAAACATCTACCACAATACAATGAAAACTGTGTGAGCTTTACATCTTAACTGAAAAAAAGTGCTATTTTTGCACAAACCATCGTGATGTTCCCTTCTCCACTGCAACATGTAATAAAAGAAGTTTAATCAAGTAGTTTGCATAATGAAAATAATTTAGCTTACAAGAAAATACGAACATTTGTGTTTAAATCCCCACCACCAATCCCCCAAAATAAGAAAACTCAGGCATTATTTACTCACGCTGGAGTTGTTCAAAGATTGTTTATACTTTTTAGGAGTTAACTATTTCTTTAACAAATAAACATGGCAACAGAAGTAAAACAGAAAAATAAATAAAGTTGGTACTGTACATATTATAACCGGTCAATGAATTGTCAGGTTGTTACAAACACGCCAGGTTCCACCTCCACTCAATCACTACGCACGCCCTCACTGGAATACTGATCACATCCACCTGATCCTCATCACCACCCAATCACCTCAGCACCATAAAAACCACACACGCACTCATTAGATGTCCGGTCACGTTCGCGACAAGGTCTTTCCTGTACGCTAACTCTAAGGACTAACTCCTCTTCTACTTCCCTTTCTCCAGCGATTCTCCGAAGATCCAGATCCCCAGTGTGTGTGGTTCCCCTTCACCCCTGGACGTCTTCACCCAGCCTGCACGGATCCCTCCTCTCACTCCTCCTTCACTACCTGCTCCTCTGCTTGTGTCTGTTCAATAAACCATTCTATCTGTTACTACTCAGCCTCCCGAGTGATCCGTAACACAGGTACTGCATTCAAAATTCAAAAGGATAGTGATACTACATATTAATTTCTGAATCATGTATACTTTTTATATTACACTTTTTGCTTAAAACTGTATATTTTAATGATACAGTATATTTTAACTATTGCTCTCCGAGCAACACACAGCGACATTTCATTTCTTAATCCATGTTTCGAATGAATTTGTTGAACCATTTGGCGCGTTGAACTATTGGCATATGCGTTGGCTTTGAAGTGCTGCTGCACAGACCGATCGGTGTGTGAGATCAAAGTACCGCGAGAGGAGCCTCTTTGCCAAAATGGTCTACGCAACAGGAGAGACTTAAGTCGTAATACTTCTCATATAAGAAATAACAAAGACAAAAGCATATGATTAAGACAACAATACCTTACAGTGTGTGTGTGCAGCTATACAGTATTTTACAGAAAAGAATGTGAGCATCTAGGTGATTCCTTTCATGGGACGTCCATGATTAGATCAAGACAATGCCATCTCTCATTCTGCATGTGCTACAACAACGTGGTTTCATAGAGACCGAGTGAATGTGTTAGCCTACCTGAAGTCCAGATTGGTCATGTGACGATCAGAGGCCCAGTGAAATGCAGGAGACGATAGCTCAATAGCAGTATGGGTTTATTGGGTAATCCAAAGAGAAATGAACAAGCAGGGGTCAAAACCAAAAATCCGTCCAAACAGGAACTCAGAATATGAGGAACTCGAGGAAACTGGATAATGGAAGGAAAGGACTCCATGAAGACAAACGGGAAAAGACTGGTTAATATAGGGAGGTTAATGACTAACAAGTGAAGACACCTGAGTGCAATTTAATCGGAGTGCAATTACTGCGATGAAGGGACAAGGCTTTGCGGGAATTGTAGTGCCTATGGTGAGGAGAAATGAGACCACTAGTGGACACCGATGGAACCGAGACCAGACATCGTGACATTACCCCTCTCCTCCACGGAGCAGCTACCAGATGCTCAACCCGAACCCAGGAAGAAACCAAGGAACGCCGAGACCAGGAGGGAGGTGGAGGGGCGGAAAAATGGGGAAACCGAGACAAGAAGTGCAAACACAAAAACAAGGAGCCCAGGAGGGAGGTGGACATGCACACACAGAGCGCTTGCTGAAAGATGCGAAGCTGAAGCCAGCTGCGTGGCAAGTGCCTTTATAGCTTCCTGCTCTTCCGTTGGACAGATTGCACAGGATATTTAGAGTTGTTCTTGCCAAAGGCATTCCCCAAAAGCGTTCAACGCAGTGTCTCGTTCCTTAAGAGGAACAAATATTCTTACTACAGTACGTAGTAGCTATATGCCACATCAAAGAATTGACTGGTACTGTGTGTAGGAGGTCAAGAGGGCAAAGATACCACAAATTAATTTCAGAGTCATATATGTTGTTTAATTTTATTTACTACTTTTTATTTTAATGTTAGGGGGAAAATCTAAAATTTTGCGTTTTAACTTTTTAGCTTTGATTTAAAGATGATGTCATCATTTAAAAAGCCAAGAAACTCTATGATATGCAGAAAGAAGACTTGCCATTTTCAGCATTAGAAGTACAACTCAGTCACAGACAGCCTCTGTAAATGGACTCTTTCTGAATGCATAATAAATAAAAGATTTTTTTCAAACACCAGCTCATATTACCCAGTGATCCAATATTTGAATTTACACTCTTCCACAGATTCAAGATAGCAGATCATCGATATAGGTGTTTCATTACCTATTTACTTGAACGATCACATTTCTGTGGAAGAAAACATTTATTGCCAAAGACTCACATCCTGTATCATCCTTGTGACCTAAACTCACTTGACATTAAGTAACATATAAAAAGGACCCTTTCTAGAGCTTCACAAAATCTTCACTGAAAGTCTGAAGGCTACAATCTGAAAACCAAGGTGAGTTTTTGACACATCGACCTGCTGAATAACTATTATACTTAAAGCTTCTTTATGATAAATCAAGAATCCACTGTTCAGAATATGACTGAAGACATTTAAAGCTTTTCCGGCTTATTAATTTTAGGGTTCATTATGGCAGTGCTGAGGAGTCTTCTGCTTCTTTTCATCATGTATTCTGTGGTGAATGCAAATGGTAAGCAATTTATTTATTTACCATTGTGAAAACACCTTTTTTTTTTATTCCAGATTAAGATCTTTAAAGTCATCGTCAAGTCTAGTCACCTTTAAGTAAAGCTTTATACTTATAAAGTGTAATTATAGAAAAACAGATGGTGGAAAAGCATCTGTAAAGCATCTCTAAAAAGATTGTTTTCTGCCAAATCTTTGGACAGGAAATGTATAATATGATTGAACTGAATTTTGTAATGATTAATGAGGTTTCTGCAGTGTGTGAAGACTATATACCGTGTTTATTACAAGAACCTTAAAGTTTATGTATTGTTTAGATGAAAAATGCCCCAATGGATGGACACATTTTGGAGTCAGATGCTTCAAGTACTTCCCTAAGTCAGTTAACTGGATCACTGCGGAGGTAATTGATTGCTCAAACTGATTTTTGCTACGCATACAGTATGCTTCCATACAATACACTTTCATATTAAATTTTTTTTTTAAAGTATTAATATTTTTACTGAAAAAAAACGTTAGCCTAAACTAGATTTTCTCCAAATAATAAATAATTATAAATAAGTATTAAGCAAATAATCAACCAGACATAAAAAAAATAATAATAATAATAATAAAAAGATTGTGGATTAACAATGTAACAATGTCTCTTTAGAGAAACTGTCAAACTTATGATGCAAACCTTGCATCTGTGCATAATAAACTGGAAAATGATCTCCTACTGAGCCTGGTGCCTTCCACACGTTTTTGGGTTGGCGCTCAGGATGGTGAACAAGTAAGTTGTTCTGCCTTTTTATTTATTTTTTAAAGATGACATAAGTATGGCCTAAAGAGACTGATATGGTTAGATTGTTTTTTTTTTTTATATTTAAACATGAGGTAAATTATTAAACACTCAATAATTACCTTCGTTTTGTAGTCAGAGTACTTTGTAATGACTCTTTTCACTCATTAGGAAGGACAGTGGATTTGGAGCGATGGAAGTCCCTTTGACTACACCAGCTGGTGCTCTGGAGAACCTAACAATGGAGGAAATAACGAAAAACTGCCTGGAGCTGGCCTGGACCTGTAAGAAAGCACTGATTTTATTAATACTTTCAATAATTATTCACATCCTATAATCAATCCTTTAATGTCATATACAGTAACATAAAATGGCTTATTTGGAAATCACAAAATGCCTTAAGTTGAACATTTTATTTTATTTTGACTCTCACACCATATAATGATCAGAATAACTAAATTTTTCCACCCTACAGCTAACCGTTGCTGGAACGATCTGACATGTTCAGCACAAATTGCCTTTGTTTGTGCTAAAAACCTGTGAGATCAGATGCAGTCATCCTGCTCCACATTTACGTGATTGTGCTACATACATTTACATTTTCTGATCTTATCCTTTATAAAACATGTTAATCTGAAATTAAACTTGCATCTTTTCTCAGTATCTTTTCTAAAACACCACTCTAAATAAATAAAATAATTGACAAAGCATATATTGTGTGTTGTGGAGTTTCATTAAAATCATGTATGAAAACATAAGAATATTGTGCAGCAAAAATGTAGAATATGGTTATTAGAATGACACTGAATGGTGTCATTATCGGGCTTAGAAATATGTTGGTGCTCCAATGACTTGCAAACAAAAATCTTATGAACCGTTACTAAGTTTCAAAAAATATATACAAAAGACTAAATCAGACTTCAGCAGATTTCCACAGATATGTTTCTCAGACATCTATGTAAGTGTTTTTTACAATGTTGATAACAGAAAGAAAAAAAAATGCACCACTCCTGGGAAGGTTTAACACCGTTTCAAATTTCTCCATTTGTGGATAATGGCTCTGACTGTGATTCACTGTAGTCCCAAAGCCTTAGAAATGGCTTTATAACCCTTTCCAGACTGATACGTGTCAACTATTTTGTTTCTCAGTTCTTGAATTTCTTTAGATCGCGACATGATGTGTTGCTTTTTAAACCCTAAAAAGAGCTAGTATTGACCAAAGCCCATTAGCAAATGGCAATTGCTAAAAACCTATGTCCTCGAAATCCTAGAAATTTCAAATGACCAGTTTCTCATGTCATTGAACCTTTGTAAAATAACATGATGAAATAACTTCCTCTCAGAGCGTGAGACAAGATGATGAGACAAGATTTCAATTTTCCAAATTCAAGATCAGGATTCATAATAAAACCAGTCTGGGTGTCCCTGAATCGACTACATATCAACTTGACCACCTGGCGTCATTAGAGCATGTCTGCTGCATGATTGAGCTTCCACTTAAACTGAATTCAGTATTTCCTGCAACTCAAGGCAACTGATATGCCACTACAGTCAAGGTCCTTTCCAGGAGCCCTCCTGCCCATAGAAAAAAAAAGAAATCACTGTAATGCAGCAGGTGTACTGCATGTGATGTATGCTGTTACTTGCCACTAGGTGGAGACCTGTACATGTATCTTTGTTTTGACAAGTAAAGCAGAACAAGTAGGACATGTGAACAACTCTTGGTGTATTTTCTCTTTATTATATTTGGTTCTTTCTAAGCGTTAAGCCTAAACAGCTAGCTAGGAGTTACCATAAGACATTACACTGCACACTATTTGTATGGTTCATATTTATTATTCTGACAAAACTAAAACAAACAGGTCAGTCATGAAAATTTTATTAAATCTTTTACAAGTCACACACTAGTTGAAGCACTGAAGCTTTTAGTGATTTAAGAAAAACAAATCTGATATCTGATTTGGCTTGGATACGAAGTACAGCATTAGTAAGCAACATTTTAACAATAAAACAGCATAAGATGCAGGTTAATTCAATTGCAAGTTCTAAAAGTTATTCATAATTTAGAAATGGTTACAGGGAGTTTCAGAAATGTAAAATCTAGCAAAATATCAAGACTCAAAGAATCAAAACATTGTCAAAACTAGCAAACCTCCATAGAACAGTTGTCAGATATATTATACAATAATTATTATTGCAGATTTGATGTAATTTCATATAATATCCTCTAGTCAACAGAGCTCTCAAATAAACTCAGCAAGTTCTGCCTGAGCAGCAGTCAGACGATGAAAGCGAGCTCGTAGATCTTGGCGTCTTTTGCTGACATCAGAGTCCTCAAAGAGGAGCTCACTCACATTTGCCCCATCCAATAAACCTAAAATGTCAGTAGACAAGAGCTCAGCAGTTTCCTTCAGCATGAAAAGGGAAATCATCATGGGCAGTTGGTCAGCCATCCTCTGCACTACAATCTGAAAGAAAACAATGAGATATGAGATCTTAAGTTACTTCCAAACACCACAAGGACTGCATTGTAATTTGTTACAGAAACCTAGCATATCTACCTCATAATGTGGCCTCCAGCATATGACTGTACTTGCACTTTTTGTCAAACATAGGTAACTCTTCTTCTGAAAACTTATCATTGGCAATCTCACTCAAGATCTTCAGGAAGATGGGATCTTGACTGTAGATTAAGTTTTCCATTTCAAACTGCTCTGAGATCCGTTGCTCTGCCTTCTCTTGCTGACTTGACAGAATGTTTTCGATTTTACTCTATAGAGACGAGTGAAAGACAGAGTAAAGAAAACTCAATCAAACTGTATTAAAAGTGCACAATATTTGCTATTAATCATGATAAATATATACCACAGTTATGTTTTTAAGGACAGGGTAGTTCCGGAAACAATGATTGACCACGTCAAGTAAATGTTTGAGGGTGATGCCTTCAGGAGAAATGCATAAATCAAGAAACAAACAGCCACATGTGCTAAAATTATTAATGTTATTCAGACTAGAACATCTTTAAACACAAAGTTGTGTGATGTACCTTTCATGCCTCTGAGTAAGTCATTGGCTGGTTCCTTAAGTTTGACCACATGTTTCTGAAGGACAGTCTCAAACACTTTGTAGTTACTGAAGCCAGGCAGTTCCCTCCCTCTGTTTTGCTGGCTCACCGCCTTTGAATCAGAAACTTTTTTGGAAACCAGATGATTTCTTATGAAATGAATTACTCACTTTTTCCATTTTCATTAGAACTTAAAGCAAAACTACAGTGAAATCAAATATATGTTTCTTCAAATTGAAAATACACTCACAGGGTGTCTTTGTACTGTTAAGATGATCATTCCACTCCTTGAATTCAGCACGAAGCTGTGCAAACAAATTTCCCTCCAAAATCAGCTCTCCTGATGATAAGGAGTTGATTTGATCATTGAATCTTTTTAAGGTCTGTGAGGGGAAAAGATTACATTTGTTTTATGATTCTGTTATGTTACCATCAAACAGCAAAATAAATTTTAGACAGTACCATAAACAGAGTATAGCTTGCTAATGCTGTGGTAGTTTTGCAGTACCTAATCTTCAAAATATACATGGTGCCATAATATTTTCCAAACAATTGCACCATAAAGCCTGAGACTTAATATTCTCACATATGTTTGGCTTACTTCCATAGATCGTCTCCCTATTGAAGAGGCAAATGACTCCAAGACCCCCCTCAGTGAACACCCCAAGTGTTTTGTGCAATACTCTGCAAATTCACCAATGATCTATATATTAAGTATAAGTAGTAAGTATAAATAATAAGTAATAAGTGATGATCCAGTTGACTTTTAGAAATGCACTAGCAAACTTCCTTAAGCACTTAACCTCGGGGGAATCCCTACATCCATTTTGAAGTGCATTCTACTTCGTCAAGTAGATGAGGAAAGTTTACATGGACAGGAGGGAGAGAGTCTGCTTTATATTCACGCTATAGACCACAATGCAACACAACTATGACATCATCGAAGAACGTGTTTAATTAATCCCCACCCCAACAACTCTATAATATATTTAAAAAAGAAATTACATTTATAACAGCCCAAGCTTATATATAGAAGGCTACACCACACAAATTTGTAAGGGGAAAAATGTAAACCATATACCAACTCCATATTGGATTCTAAGTGATCAAAGGGTTAGGATGTTCCAATTCAGCACTGTAAAAAAAAAAAGAAAAGTTGTGTCAACTTTAAAAAAATAAGGCAACTTATCGTAAGCACTTTTTAAAATAAACTTTACAAACGGGGTCTAAAGTCCACCCAACTTCAAATAATAACTTAATATCACAAGTTGTCACAACATAAATAAATGGAAGCATTTGGGTAGCAATATTCAATTTGCAATATACTAATTTTCACGCTTTATAAGTTGCAAAATTAAAATTAAAATGTATTACAGAAATGATTAGATATGTCTAACATGTTCAAGCAAAAACTGTGGCAAAATGATCATTGAAATGCTATTTTTCTTTAATGCGTTAACACTCACAGTCAAGACACTTAGGGCCGTTACATAGTCAACACGAGAAATGCAAGCAAGCAACGCAAGCGACACGCTCCCTTTCATAGTGGACGCAAGTGTCACGGGCGATGCGTATATGCAATACAACGCTCACGCAACAGGGGGTAGTAGAGTCGGGTGATATTAGTAGAGTCGGGTCGCGTGATATTCAGATCACAATGGCAACTGAAGAGGAGTGTATTCTGTTGCTGATTTTACATCGGCGACAACAAAGGCAACGCAGAGATGCGTTGACAATGAAACGGCCCTTACAACTGCATTTTCATTCAATGTCCCGCAATGAATGTAGCAAAATTCAATGTGCACATTGAAAATGTATTCCGAGCCGATCGTCTCCGCCCCCTCCCGCCATGTCAATCACTGCGTGAACAAGGCGGGGCTTGCAGAAGGTCAAGAGACTCAAATCTCAAGAAGAGGATTCAAGTGAGATAACATGGACAAGACGGTTGGCCCGTGTTTTGATCATTTCGGTTTATGGCTTCAATATTTCATTTGCACTTGTGGGCGGAGCTGAAAAGCTGCTTTCATTTGATTGGTCGAATCCCTCCACCTTCAGCTCGGTCTTTTCATTCTTTCAGACAGAATAAGAGTCAGTGCGAGTGAAGCACTGTAATGTCTGAAAAATCAGGGTATCTTCCGTCCATTCTAAATCCGTTTTCAATTAAAAAACAGATAACGAAAAGACTCAAAAGGATTCAAGTGAGAGAACATGAATTCAATGAGGAGAAATTGAAAAATGGCTTGTTTTTTCGTTATTCCATTTAGTTTAACAAACGGAAAACAAGATTTTGGCTCGATTTCTCATTTTGTCGTTTGGGGTTTAAAAATAGGTTTATGACTTCAATATTTAATTCACACTTATGGGAGGCGCTGAAACGCTGCTTTCATCTGACTGGTCGAATCGCTCCGCCTTTAACTTGGTCTTTCATTCTTTCAGGCAGAATAAGAGTTTTGTAAGAGTAATATCTGAAACCACAGCTCATTGTTAATTTGCATACTATTTGAAACAGATGTGTCTGGGCACATAATTTGTGCTGCTGTAACTTGCAAATGACCCCTTTAAAATATTTCTAGGTTATAGTATTGTATGAATATTGTCCCACTATAAATACAGTGCAAATAGTTCTGTCTCTTTGGATAAAAGTGAAGTGGAAATAAAAATCAATAATAGACTGAACAGTTCCATGTCTGTAACATTTACCACTCTCATATTTTAAGTCCTAAGGCACCAGGTATGTGTGTGTGTGACATTAATAAATAATTGTAAAAATTAATATAGTTACATTTCTAAATAAAAATAGTAAAATTAGCTCTATGCTTCTCAGTGCTCCTGTAGCCTACCCCAGAGCGCCCTCTCGCGGCTGAATAAATTGGTTCTGAATAAATGTGACTTATAGTCCAGTGCAACTTATGTTTATGTTTCTGTTTTATGTTTCTGTTTTTTTCCTCGTCATGACGTATTTTTGGACTGATGCGACTTATACCGAAAAATACGAATAACATTATTATTATTATTTATTATGAGAGTAATTGACACAGACTAGAACTTTAATGTTCCAAATTCAGCTCAGATCTTCAGACTCGTCTGACTCATGTTGCTGTATAATAACTGGCCAGACTTACGCCCGTTTCACAAATACTCCGTCTGCGGTGCGTATGCGTTGCGTAATTTTTTACGCACCCATGTTAACGGATTCCAGCGTTCACACTGCACGCGGTTTTGGTCTGTCAGTGCGTTCCAGGAGCGGTGCGTCTGCAGCATTGCGGCGATCGTTTACGTACCGAGTCTATTTTTGCTGTGCTGCGTGCGCTGAATTAAAGTGACAGCGCATTGTTCGCGGTAAAAATGAACATGGATTGACACGGAAATGCAGTCATTTCACAATAAATGTTTACTAATTAAAGCCTACTTTGTTTCACACGCAACACATGAGTTTTGGCTTGATTTAAAACAAGAAAAAGAGCAACTTTAGAGAAACAAGGCAACATTATATATGCACTTTTATAGAGGCAGTAAAACAAAGTTATTTAAGACCCGTTGGATTGCGTGTAATAAAGATTTAAATTCAAAAGGCTTAAACCGACACAGATCAGTAGCGGACTGCACACGCGTCCTGTGTGAAAGCACAATGAGATTGCTGCTTCAGCACAACATATGTAATGCACACGGACTGCAGACCCACTGTAGACGGATAATATGTGAAACAGGAGTTACCTTCCCAAAAAATCCTATTTAATTTTATTTCATAAATTTAACTATATGTATTTCCACTTCACTGTTATCCAAGGAGACAGAACTATTTGCACTGTTTTTATCAGTGGGACAATATTTATACAATACAGTACTATATACAACCTAGAAATAATTTAACGGGGTCACTTGCAAGTCGCAGCAGCACGAATTATGTGTCCAGCTACATCTGATTAAAATATTATGCTAATTAACAGTGAGTGTAGTTTAAGACATTACAGTGCTTCACTGCACTGACTCTTATTCTGTCTGGAAGAATGAAAAGACTGAGCTGAAGGTGGAGCGATTCGACCAATCAGATGAAAGCAGCGTTTTAGCTCCGCCCACAGGTGCGAATGAAATATTGAAGCCATAAACTGAAATGATCAAAACGTACACAGGCCAACTGTCTTGTCCATGTTCTCTCACTTAAATCCTCTTCTTGATATTTGAGTCTCTTGACCTTCTGCAAGCCCTGCCTTGTTCACGCTGTGATTGACATGGCGCGAGGGGGCGAAGACGTGATCGGCTCGGAATGCATTTTCAATGTGCACATTGAATTTTGCTACATTCATTGCGGGACATTGAATGAAAATGCAATCGTCAGTGTCTTGACTGTGAGTGTTAATGCATTAAAGAAAAATAGCATTTAAATGATCATTTTGCCACAGTTTTTGCTTGAACATGTTAGACATATCTAATCAATTCTGTAATACATTTTAATTTTAATTTTGCAACTTATAAAGCGTTAAAATTAGTATTCATTTTACATATTAAACTGATGTATGAAATGGCAAATTAAAATTATGTAATTTAATTTTCATTTCCATTTTGCACCAAACTTTGCACAAATGTATTGGAAAATGTAAAGGAAATACAGAAATGCATTTTCATTTTACATATTGCATTGTCATTTTGCATATTACATCCCAAATTAAATATTGCTACCCAAATGCTTCCATTTATTTATGTTGTGACAACTTGTGATATTAAGTTATTATTTGAAATTGGGTGGACTTTTAGTCCACGTTTGTTAAGTTTACTCAAAATAGTGCTTGCGATAAATTGTCTTATTTTTTTGAGGTGAAGCAACTTTTTTTTCTTTTTTTCTTTTTACAGTGAGCCTATTCCAAGGGTTCCCAGTAGTGGGCACTCATGCAACGTAATCAATTAAGTACATCCGAGTAAACGAGATGGTGATTGCTTATTGCATTCTAAACTACCATTAGATGGTGAGGCCACTGCAAGTGTTCGAGTGGCCATACTGCTATTAATCCATATAGCATCATGAGCAATCTTCATAGATCAGTAAAATTCACTCATATTCATTCATTTCATTATCCATAACCTTATATGTAAATAATCGTTATATTTTTTTATATATATATTTTGACTTAACCAGTCCATTTTTAAGATTTTTATTCTTACATTTTATTGTTCTTGTCTTGTTCTTATATATGTATATAGGAAGCATCATTACTAAAAAAAAAATATGTGTGCACTTGGCAATAAGCTCTTTCTACGATTGACACTGAATTTAATTATAACTTTGATTCAAATTATATTTGGGTGGTGCAAGGCATTCACTCAGTTCTCTTTGAAAATGAAGGCTAATAGATTTTAGCAAAAATGCTTTGTAATGTAGCATGAAAGTAAAGAAATGTATATATAGATTCAAAACTATGAAAACGTTTTGTATGAATTTCTATATTTAGTGCAATGATCAAAAATGTACACAAAATTACTGTATCGTAACAACTGTATAAACACTCTATAAAAAAGGTGCTGCACGATGCCATAGAAGAACCTTTTAAAAGCACCTTTTTGGAGAGAGAGTTCTTCTCCCCTAACAGAGAAATACAGGAGGAGGAGAAAATCAGAACAAATAGAGTGGAAATTCAGCTTGAAAACACTAATTCAGAGAAGCAAGCAGATTTGTAGAAGTCATCAGCATGAAGTGATGATGTGAGATCCTACTTGAGTAAGGAAATGTTTGGCTCCCTTAGGGTCTTGTGGAGGTCCGCCCTCACACTCCTTGAGCTCATTCCTTGTGTCCCACAGATGCTTTTTTACCTGCTCATCAAGCTCTGGCAGGGATTTCTGACAAAGATGGGTAAGATTTAATATTAAAGATATTATTTAATATTTAAGATATTAATATTAGTTTAGATTTAATAAGTCTCTCAATTCATCCTGACACAATGTTCACTGTACAACTAATTCATGCTGAGTTTAAAAGACCTGAGAAATTTAGAAACTTACTTTGATATGATCAACAAGTTCCTGAGTAAGTTTGATGGCAAGACATTTAATAGTTGCTTTATCTTCATCCAAGAGGCATCTGTATAAAAAATAATAATAATAATAATAAAAAGTCACTTTTATTTAATATCTTAACCAAAATTAGTGACACAAAACCATAATAAAATTTTTAAGGGTCCATTAGCAGAGACAAAATTTTGCTATGGGGTCAGTGCAAATTCAGTTGTCAACTGCCATTCAGTTTAATGACAAATATGTATGTTTTACATATTTAATGTAAATAAGTGTATTTTTAAAATAATTAATTATTAATTTTAGGGAGTCATTAAACATAATTTTATAATCTTAACTAACTTGTCATAAAATACCAAAATTATCTGATTTTTGGTAAGATTATTCAATTTTTTCGTTTTGGCATATGACATCTGACTTTGACAAATGTTTGAAAATGATGTTTCCAAAATTAAGCTTAAATTATGTTGAAATACTTTGTACTGAAAAAAAATAATAATAATGCATGATACCAAAGTACCAATGGGAAGTTTATTTATGAAATGTTAGTTCAGAGAAGAAAAAGTAACAGCAAACTAAAGGAACAAAAAGTTATTATCTTCTGATGGTAACCTGAAATAATCATGGTTTAGGAAGAAATCTCTCTCCATTTGTGCTGCCTCCTCCAGAGGAATATCATCATCGATCTGCTGTTGTCCTCTACACTTCACCATGATGTAACCTTTGCGGAGAGGAATCACGTTGTTGTTGATAATAGCCAAAGCACTCTTTTCTGTTCCCTTGTCTATGAGATCTGGCTTGGTCAGAATGGCTGTGAGAATGAAAAATAGTTATTTCATATAATGTGTAATCGCTGACAGAAAGAAGATATTTGGTGAGATATTACAAACCGATTCCATAAAAGTTGGGACACTGTACAAATTGTGAATAAAATCAGAATGCAATGATGTGAAAGTTTCAAATTTCAATATTTTATTCAGAATACAACATAGATGACATATCAAATGTTTAAACTGAGAAAATGTATCATTTTAAGGGAAAAATAAGATGATTTTAAATTTCATGGCATCAACACTCAAAAAAGTTGGGACAAGGCCATGTTTACCACTGTGTGGCATCCCCTTTTCTTTTTATAACAGTCTGCAAACATCTGGGGACTGAGGAGAAAAGTTGCTCATCAGGAATAGGAATGTTGTCCCATTCTTGTCTAACACAGACTTCTAGTTGCTCAACTGTCTTCTGTTTTTTTTGTCGCATCTCCCCCTTTATAATGCGCCAAACGTTTTCTATGGGTGAAAGATCTGGACTGCAGATGACCATTTCAGTCCCCGGATCCTTCTTCTACACACCCATGAGGTTGTAATTGATGCAGTATGGTATATGGGGTGGCATTGTCATGTTTGAAAATCCAAGGTCTTCCTTGAAATAGATGACATCGGGATGGGAGCATACAGTATGTTGTTCTGAACTTGGATATACCTTTCAGCATTGATGGTGCCTTTCCAGATGTGTAAGCTGACCATGCCACACGCACTCATGCAACCCCATACCATCAGAGATGCAAGCTTCTGAACTGAGCGCTGATAACACCTTGGGTTGTCTTTGTCCTCTTTAGTCTGGATGACATGTCCCAGTTTTCCAAAAATAACTTCAAATTTTGATTCGTCTGACCACAAAACAGTTTTCCATTCCATTTTAAATGAGCCTTGGCTCAGAGAAAATGCCTGCGCTTTTGGATCATGTTTAGATATGGCTTCTTTTTTGACCTATAGCATTCTATCCAATAACAGTGAATGGAATGGTGGATTGTGTTTACCGACAATGTTTTCTGGAAGTATTCCTGAGCCCATGTTGTGATTTCCATAACAGTAGCATTCCTGTATGTGATGCAGTGCCGTATAAGTCCCTGAAGATCATGGGCATCCAGTATGGTTTTCCAGCCTTGACCCTTACGCACAGAGATTTTTCCAGAGAAAATCCTTTCTGAAATTGCTCCACTATTTTTCGCCGCAGCATTGGGGGAATTGGTGATCCTCTGCCCATCTTGACTTCTCAGAGACACATTCTGACAATTGACCTAATAAGTTTCCAAATGGTCCTCCAGCTGTTCCTTATATGTACATTTAACTTTTCCGGCCTCTTATTGCTACCCGTCCCAGCTTTTTTGAAATGTGTAGCGCTCATGAAATCCAAAATGAGCCAATATTTGGCATGACATTTCAAAATTTCTCACTTTTCAACATTTAATACATTATCTACATTTAATTGTGAATAAAATATACGTTTATGAGATTTGTCAATTATTCCATTCCTTTTTTACTCACAATTTATACAGTGTCCCAACTTTTTTGGAATCAGGTTTGTATTTGTTAAGTGGATAATCTGCTTCATTACCAAGAGTTCTTTTGCCCTCAGGATCAACTTCTTGCGCCATTTTTAATGCTTCTGTTGTTGCAATGTCAATGTTACAGGGGACCACAACCAGGTTTATTGTCTCTTTCTTCTTAATAAATTTAATGATCAAACGTTTGATCTACAAGAAGTAGACATAGTTTTAAAACCAGACTGATAATTAGCTTGATATTAAATATGAAGTCCAAAATCAGATCATACTGCCTACCTGCTCTCCAATGTCATCTGGCTGTCCGTTTAATGGGACTCTGGCGATTCCAGGTAGATCGATCAGTGTGAGGTCACACACACCTGGTGACATGACCTCTAAAGTGATGAGATTATTAGATATTCCTACCCCGCTTCCTGCCAGTTCATTCTGGGCTGTAACACATACACATAATTAACTATAAGAAAAATTTCCTTTAACAGTGTCAACAACGATATTGATCTTCAAGCATTAAAGTTCACCCAAAAATGAAAATTAGGCCATAAATTACTCTCCCTCGAGGCATTCTAGATATATATGAGTCATATAAAAATGTCTTTGATCTTTCAAGCTGTTTGATGGAATTCAGCGGATGTTGCAGTGCTTAAGTCCAAAATAAGTAAAATAAAAAGCATCCAATCATAAAAAACAAAACAAAAAAGTTTCACATGGCTCTAAAAGTGAATAAAGGCCTCGCAAAATGAATTGATGCATTTTTGTAAGAAAAATAACCATATTCAAAACCTAATAATCAATTTAATCTAGCTTGCACTCACTGATGTACATGGAAGCAGCTCCGGGTGGATGACATATGAGGTCGACTTTGCACATTCACCACTCAGAAGTGACAAACACGGAAGCGAAAGGGAGAGATTCAAAACAAAACAACGGTCACTAATTAAAGTACAAAACTAGGATTGTAAAGAAGAATATCGGCAGATTTCAATATAAGCCAAGAGGAGACATGATTTTTACGTTTTGAATATGGATATTTTTATTACAAAAATACATCAATTCTCTACAGGAGGTCTACTGTATGTTCAATCCCTGAAGCAGTGTGACACTTTTTTTTAATGGATGAGCGCTTTTTATTTACTTCTTTTGGACTGAAGCACTGAAACACCCGCTGAGTGCCATCAAACAGTTTGAAAGATCACAGACAACTTTTACTATAACTGATTTGTCGGAAGGAAGATAGTCATATACCATAAAGTCATTTAAAGTTAAATTAAAATTACAAATGACTTCTTGCTTCTTGCGTCACATCAAGGCTGCATCTCATTGCTAGTTTTACTTGATCTCAGTGCTGCGTTCAACACCATAGATCATGACATACTCATAGATTGATTACAAAACTATACAGGTATTCAAGGGCAGGCTGTAAGATGTTCCCTTTCAGTCGGTCACTCTCGACGCCATGTCGGATGACCGACGAATATGGGATATAGACCAATCTACTTCGAGTGTAAACTAAACGAGCCAATGCACATTGGCATGCAATTATTGCATCCAGCTGCCGCTGATCACTGCGTGAGTATAAGAGGGCAGCAGGTGCAATGCATACCAGCTTTTTGTGACACCGACACAGCCTGCTCGTCGCCGAGGGCAGCCCCCTGCATCCGCCCCTGTTCACGCATTGCATCTGCAGCAGCCTCCAAGTGGTGCCATTGAGCTGGGCGCAGGCAGGCTGCCCCTCCCGTCCTGGCCCCCGTCAAACTTGGCGGTGAGCAGAAGAGCAAGAGGCCCTGGGACGGGTGACCCAGAGAGAGGTAGCCGCTTTCTGGGGGCTCTACAGCCCGTACCTCATTGTACCCAAGAAAAGCGGTGGGTTACGACCGATCTTGGTTCTGCGAGTTTTGAATCAGGCCCTCCATCGGCTACAGTTCAAAATGTTGACACAGAAACGCATTTTCAGGTGCGTCCGTCCTCGAGATTGGTTTGCAGCGATCGACCTGAAGGACGTGTACTTTCATGTGTCCATACTTCCGCGCCACAGACCTTTTCTGCGGTTTGCGTTCGAAGGACTAGCATATCAGTACAAGGTCCTGCCCTTCCGGCTGTCCCAGTCTCCCTGTGTCGTCACGGAGGCAGCTTTCGTTCCTCTCAGAGAGCAGAGTGTTCGCATTCTCAACTACTTAGACGATTGGCTGATACTAGCACAGTCTCGAGATCAGTTGTGCGAGCACAGGGATGTGGTGCTCTGGCACCTGAGCCTGTTGGGCCTTCAGGTCAGCGGGGAAAAGAGCAAACTCTCACCATTGCAGAGGATCTCTTTTCTCGGTATGGAGTTGGATTCGGTCGAACAGACAGCACGCCTCACAGAGGAACGTGCGCGGTCGGTGCTAGCCTGCTTGAATACGTTCAAGAGCAGGACAGCGGTCTGACTGAAACTCTTTCAGAGGCTCCTGGGGCATATGGTGGCCACAGCGGCACTTACACCGCTCGGCCTATTACATATGAGACCGCTCCAGCACTGGCTTTATGGCCGAGTCCTGAGGTGGGCGTGGAAGCGCGGCACTCACCGGGTCCAAGTTACACCGGCCTGTCACCAAACCCTCACTCCGTGGTCAGATCTGACATTCCTTTGGGCAGGGGTGCCCCTAGAGCAGATCTCCAGGCATGCTGTGGTTTACACGCATGCCTCCACCACCGGTTGGGGGGCCACGTACAACGGGCATGCAGTCTCAGGGGTTTGGACGGGCCCGCAGCTGCAGTGGCACATCAATTGCCTAGAGTTGCTAGCAGTACACCTTGCCCTGAACCGTCTCAAAGGTCTCTTACGAGGCAAGCATGTGCTGGTCCGATTGGACAACACTGCGACTGTTGCGTACATCAACCGCCAAGGTGGTCTGCGCTCTCGTCGCATCTCGCAACTCGCCCGCCACCTCCTCCTTTGGAGTCAGAAGGTTCTGAGGTCACTTCGTGCCGTTCACATTCCAGGCCTGCTCAGTCGTACAGCCGACGAGCTGTCTTGAGCAATGCTCCCAGGAGAATGGCGACTCCATCCCCTGACGGTCCAGCTGATTTGGAGGCGGTTCAGAGCCACTCAGGTAGACCTGTTTGCTGCTCCAGAGACCTCTCACTGCCAGGTTTTCTACTCCCTGACCGAGGGAACTCTCGGCACGGACGCACTGGCACACAGCTGGTCGCGGGGCCTACGCAGGTATGCGTTTCCCCCAGTGAGCCTTCTCGCACAGACTTTGTGCAAAGTCCGGGAGGACGAGGAGCAAGTCTTGCTAGTAGTGCCATATTGGCCTACTCGGACCTGGTTCCCCAAACTAGTGCTCCTCTTGACAGCCCCTCCTTGGCCAGTTCCTCTGAGGAGGGATTTACTGACTCAGAGATGGGGCACCATTTGGCACCCGCGTCCAGATCTTTGGAAACTCCATGTTTGGTCCCTGGACAGGACGCGGAGGTTCTAGGTGACCTACCCCAAGAGGTAGTTAACACCATCACTTCGGCAAGAGCACCGTCTACGAGACACGCCTATGCCTTGAAGTGGAACCTATTCGTTGAGTGGTGTTCTTCTCGCCGAGAAGACCCCCGAAGATGCCCGATTGCGGTCGTGCTATCCTTTCTGCAGCAAGGGTTGGAGCGAAGGCTGTCTCCCTCCACCCTCAAAGTCCAGGTTGCCGCTATTGCTGCGTACCATGACCCTGTGAATGGGAAGTCTTTGGGTAAGCATGACCTCATCATCAGGTTCCTTAGAGGGGCCAGGAGGTTAAATCCATCCCGGCCCCCCTGTATACCCTCTTGGGACCTGTCTCTAGTGCTTAAATCACTACAGGAGGCCCCATTCGAGCCTTTGCATTCAGTTGAGCTAAAGTTTCTTTCATTGAAAACTGTGCTCCTGCTTGCACTGGCCTCCATCAAGAGGGTAGGGGACCTGCATGCATTCTCGGTCGACGATTCGTGCCTAGAGTTCGGGCCGGCTGACTCCCAGGTAATCCTGAGGCCCCGGCCTGGCTACGTGCCCAAGGTTCCCACTACACCCTTCAAAGACCAAGTGGTGAACCTGCAAGCGCTGCCCCTGGAGGAGGCAGACCCAGCCCTGGCTTTGCTTTGTCCTGTTCGAGCATTAAGGTGCTACGTGGACCGGACGCAAAGCTTCAGGACCTCAGACCAGCTCTTTGTCTGTTACGGAGGCCGGCAGAAGGGGAATGCCGTCTCTAAGAAGAGGATGCTCACTCAACTAGAAGTGTTGCATCCTCCTGGGCGCTGGCTCGTGGCGCCTCGCTGACAGATATTTGTAGAGCTGCGGGCTGGGCGATCCCCTAACACGTTCGCTAGGTTCTATAGCCTTCGTGTAGAGCCGGTATCCTCCTGTGTTCTCACCTCAAACGGGTAGTGGCACTGAGAGGCCCCGGTTAGTGTCGGCTTGCTAAAACTGCTCCAGAGTGTCCGTACTGTAGACCATGTCGAGATCCTCCATCCCCTAGGCAGCTGGACGCAGCAGAACGTCCGGCGCCAGGCCTTCATGATGAATCCGTGAGAACCATGGAAGGCTGGGCTCCATATTGAGACCTAAGCGGTACTCGTATGTGTATAGTCCACGGTATAGCCTTAGAGGCCGTGTTTCCCCGGCAGACTTCTGCCTTACCAAGAGGGTTTTAATCACCTCAGATTTCTCCGTATACTCCTAAACGGATGCTATATGTGTATTGGCCTCCGAGACCTCCTTCGGGAAGGATGGGGCTTCCGCAGCGTCCCGGCTCCAAGCGGACCGGGTACGTTTTCCCAGTGTTATCCAATCTCACCCAGTGAGGTAGTGCTTTGACAATGGTGAGTGGAGCTACTTGTTCTGAGCCCCGGCCTACACCTAATAGGGGCGCAGGCGGCTCGCACAGGGCACTGGAAGGGGCAGCACCCATGGCGCTTTGATAGGGATCCCATATTCGTCGGTCATCCGACGTGGCGTCGAGAGTGACCGACTGAAAGGGAACGTCTCGGTTACGTATGGTAACCCTCGTTCCCTGAAGGAGGGAACGGAGACGCCACGTCCCGTCGCCATGGTTGCTGTACCGCCACTGAGCTGCCGGGTTCCCGGCTCGGCTCCTCAGCGAAAAACTGGTATGCATTGCACCTGCTGCCCTCTTATACTCACGCAGTGATCAGCGGCAGCTGGATGCAATAATTGCATGCCAATGTGCATTGGCTCGTTTAGTTTACACTCGAAGTAGATTGGTCTATCGAAGCGATATCCCATATTCGTCGGTCATCCGACGTGGCGTCTCCGTTCCCTCCTTCAGGGAACGAGGGTTACCATACGTAACCGAGACGTTTTAGATCCTACCTGTCTGAACGCTACCATTTTGTTTATTTAAATGGGGAGTCATCTCATTTATCACCAGTAAAATATGGAGTGCCATAAGGATCCGTCCTAGGTCCCCTTCTATTTTCAATATACATGTTGCCCCTTTGTAATATTATTGGTAATATTATTAGTTTCCACTGTTATGCTGATGATACTCAGCTATATTATCTCAACGAGACCAGATGAAACTTCTAAATTATTTAAGCTAACAGAGTTTGTTAAAACTGTAAAAGATTGGATGGCCAATAATTTTCTCCTATTAAATTTGGATAAGATAATGATTAATTATTGGACCAGAAAACTGTACACAGAATCTAGTAGACTACAGTTTGCAACTAGACGGATGTACTGTTACTTCTCTACAGTCAAAAATCTGGGTGTTACATTAGACAGCAACTTGTCTTTTGAAAACCATATTTCCCATGTTACGAAACATTATCAGTTCCTGATGCAGAAAAGCTAGTTCATGCATTCATGACCTCTAGACTGGACTATTGTAATGCACTTCTAGTCTGACCTGCGTCTTCAATAAACAAGCTACAGGTAGTCCAAAATGCAGCAGCTAGAGTCCTTACCAGGTCAAGAAAATATGATCCTATTTCCCCAATTCTACACTCTCTGCACTGGCTACGTATGAAGTTCCGTATCAGTTACAAATTATCATTACATACCTATAAGGCCCTATATGGTTTAGCTCCTGTGTACCTAATTACCAAGTGAGACATGTTCCTGGGACAACATCATTGTTGACCCTGGAACAACATTGTGATTAACCAATCAGATTTGAAGAACCAGTTTATAGATTTTGTGAAGTTTATGCTTAAAATCAGTGTTTGGTGCTTGTACATCAGTGTCATTCATCTATCATTTCCTCTGATTTTAGGGATTACTCATGGTTAAGGTTAGGTTTAGGTGTAGGGATATGGTTAAGAATATATTTTTGGAGTAAAATGTTGTTCCAGGGTCAACAAAATATGTTGACCTAGGAACACATCGGACTTGGCAAAATCAGGACGTGCTACCTAACTAGTCTTCTACCACTGTCAGGTATTGGTAAGGGAGGAACTCAGGTGCAGACAGGGATTCTCAAACAAAGGGTTTATTACAAAAAGGGGAAAACAAAAACCCACGAGGGGGAAAACACTGACTAGGGAAATACAAAATAACTAAACAGGACTGAGTTAACGGGATAAACAAAGACTCAAAGCACGGGAACACTAACTATAAACAAACACTCACAGAAATACAAAACACTTCTTCAGGAACAGGTACAATCACAAATGATGAACAAATCTCAATGAACCGACGCAAGACAGAGCACACTAGGAAAGCTAAATAGAGGGAACAATCAAGACACGACAGGTGGCACAGATGGGACAATCAAGACACGACTAGGTTAACAAGGGGGGCGGGGCAAGGGAACGAGACAACACAAGCACATGGCCCAAAGGCAAGGCCATGTGCTTGTACACAAAACATGGGTCTGTCATGATCCTGCCTCAAGACTAGGAAAAATCAAGGACACGAGGGCAGAATCATGACAGAACCCCTCCCTTAAGGAGCGGCTTCCAGACGCTCCTCAAGGGAACATCAAACACGGGACACGACTGACATGACAGACTGGGACACAGATACAAACCAACAGGACATGACAAATAACAACAAAGGCAAACATGAGTACACAACGGCAGGGTTGGGGTGACAAATCAAAAAAAAACAAACAGGGAAGGGGAGGGGGCGGGACCACAAAGTTCATGGGGGACAGACCAGGGCGGGTGGGTGGGGTAGGAATCTTAGGAGGACAGGACAAAGGCTGACGACGGGGGGTACGGGCAGGTCTGGGTGGTGAGGGGCGGGGAGGGGTCTCGGAACAACTGACCGGGGGCATGACGGGAGCAGACAAGGGACGCGGGGCAACACTTACGGGACGCGGGGCAAGACTTACGGGACGCGGGGCAAGACTTACGGGACGCGGGGAGACGACATCTACTGGACACGGGGGGACAACATCTACTGGACACGGGGGGACAACAGGACACGGGACACCTACGGGACACGGGGCCACATCGACGGGACACGGGGCCACATCGACGGGACACGGGGCCACATCAACGGGACACGGGGACACATCAACGGGACGTGGGAGACAACGGCTGGACACTTAGGACTTCTGGGGACAGGGTCAGGGGACAAAACAGGACTGACGGGGACTTCTAAAATTTGGACAAGACGGGACAAATAATCAGAAAAGGCTTTAGCAGCAAGGATAATAGGCATCTCCTTATGAGAAGAGACTGACTGTACAAGAGTCTTTGCTGCAGAGTCGGCCGCGGCTCTCTCCTCCGCTCTCACGACTGCAGCTCTCTTCTTTGCCGGCTCGGGCACGCTCACCGCTGCTGGCTCGGGCACGCTCACCGCTGCTGGCTCGGGCACGCCCACCGCTGCTGGCTCGGGCACGCCCACCGCTGCTGGCTCGGGCACGCCCACCGCTGCTGGCTCGGGCACGCCAGCTCTCTCCGCTGCTGGCACGGGCACGCCAGCGCTCACCGCTGCTGGCACGGGCACGCCAGCTCTCTCCGCTGCTGGCACGGGCACGCCAGCGCTCACCGCTGCTGGCACGGGCACGCCAGCTCTCTCCGCTGCTGGCACGGGCACGCCAGCGCTCACCGCTGCTGGCTCAGGCACGCTCACCGCTGCTGGCTCGGGAGGAGACAGGGTCACAGGACCGGCAGGCCCCTTCTTCTTCCTCTTCCTCCTCGGGCGCGGTGCAGAGGCTACAGCTGGGTCAGAGGCGGGTTGGGGGAGTTTGGTCTCGGACAGGGCAGACTCGGACGCCGAAGACTCTGAAGCCGACTCCCATGAAAACCGTCTCCCTCGCTTGTTGGGGAGACTGAAGGTAGTGGGAGGTGCCTCAGGACTCTGGGGGGGACTTGCCTGATCCCCCAGGGTTGCCACGGCCAGGACACGACCCTCTGGGACCGTGGGCAGCTGGGTAGGTGGGGACCTCTGGGGCTCCTCCTCTCGCCCGCTCGCTCCGGAACGACCTCCCCTGGTCCCCCGGAACACCACAAGGCGAGAGCCCTCAAAACAATCTCGCTGGCCGGCTGATGCCATCCAGCATTGCCTCCTGTCTGCTGAGTTCCATTGGGGTCGGTTCATTCTGTCAGGTATTGGTAAGGGAGGAACTCAGGTGCAGACAGGGATTCTCAAACAAAGGGTTTATTACAAAAAGGGGAAAACAAAAACCCACGAGGGGGAAAACACTGACTAGGGAAATACAAAATAACTAAACAGGACTGAGTTAACGGGATAAACAAAGACTCAAAGCACGGGAACACTAACTATAAACAAACACTCACAGAAATACAAAACACTTCTTCAGGAACAGGTACAATCACAAATGATGAACAAATCTCAATGAACCGACGCAAGACAGAGCACACTAGGAAAGCTAAATAGAGGGAACAATCAAGACACGACAGGTGGCACAGATGGGACAATCAAGACACGACTAGGTTAACAAGGGGGGCGGGGCAAGGGAACGAGACAACACAAGCACATGGCCCAAAGGCAAGGCCATGTGCTTGTACACAAAACATGGGTCTGTCATGATCCTGCCTCAAGACTAGGAAAAATCAAGGACACGAGGGCAGAATCATGACAACCACGTTACAGTCCATCACGCTCACAAAACACTGGACTTTTGGTAGTTCCTAGGATAGCAAAGTCTTTACAAACAGTAGGCTAAATGTTCAACATAAAGATATTTTGTGTTGAAAAAGAAAAATGTTGTAAAGGCTGGAAGAACCTGAGATAGACAACATAAACTCAACGTATTAATCAACATACATTTAGCTGAGAGAATGTCATGTTATGGACAAGCTCTGCATTTCATTTGGAAGGGCTCACTTCTATGCCCTAATCCCTACAAAGGGTTTAATCTTCGGAGTGAGAGCTTCAAAGGGTTGAAGGGTGTAGGGGACCAAACAACTGTTTCTTGAATTCCACCTCTGTGTCATTATCATGATGTGCCCACATGGAGGCGCTGTCATCATGCAAAGAATCTGTGCAAAAGATCATGGGAGTCCGAAGTGTCCATCAGTTGTACCCTTCGAAAATGTTCTTTTAAGTGGCCAGCTTTTAATGCAATTCAATGGGCGACATATACAATATTGTTCAAAATAATAGCAGTACAATGTGACTAACCAGAATAATCAAGGTTTTTAGTATATTTTTTATTGCTACGTGGCAAACAAGTTACCAGTAGGTTCAGTAGATTGTCAGAAAACAAACAAGACCCAGCATTCATGATATGCACGCTCTTAAGGCTGTGCAATTGGGCAATTCGTTTCTTTAATTCTTTAACAACATTCCACAATTCATTCACATTTCTTGGTTTTGCTTCAGAAACAGCATTTTTGATATCACCCCACAAGTTCTCAATTGGATTAAGGTCTGGAGATTGGGCTGGCCACTCCATAACATTAATTTTGTTGGTTTGGAACCAAGACTTTGCCCGTTTACTAGTGTGTTTTGGGTAATTGTCTTGTTGAAACAACCATTTCAAGGGCATGTCCTCTTCAGCATAGGGCAACATGACCTCTTCAAGTATTTTAACATATGCAAACTGATCCATGATCCCTGGTATGCGATAAATAGGCCCAACACCATAGTAGGAGAAACATGCCCATATCATGATGCTTGCACCTCCATGCTTCACTGTCTTCACTGTGTACTGTGGCTTGAATTCAGAGTTTGGGGGTCGTCTCACAAACTGCCTGTGGCCCTTGGACCCAAAAAGAACAATTTTAATCTCATCAGTCCACAAAATGTTCCTCCATTTCTCTTTAGGCCAGTTGATGTGTTCTTTGGCAAATTGTAACCTCTTCTGCACATGCCTTTTTTTAACAGAGGGACTTTGCGGGGGATTCTTGAAAATAGATTAGCTTCACACAGACGTCTTCTAACTGTCACAGTACTTACAGGTAACTCCAGACTGTCTTTGATCATCCTGGAGGTGATCATTGGCTGAGCCTTTGCCATTCTGGTTATTCTTCTATCCATTTTGATGGTTGTCTTCCGTTTTCTTCCACGTCTCTCTGGTTTTGCTCTCCATTTTAAGGCATTGGAGATCATTTTAGCTGAACAGCCTATCATTTTTTGCACCTCTTTATAGGTTTTCCCCTCTCTAATCAACTTTTTAATCAAAGTACGCTGTTCTTCTGAACAATGTCTTGAACGACCCATTTTCCTCAGCTTTCAAATGCATGTTCAACAAGTGTTGGCTTCATCCTTAAATAGGGGCCACCTGATTCACACCTGTTTCTTCACAAAATTGATGACCTCAGTGATTGAATGCCACACTGCTATTTTTTTTAACACACCCCTTTCAACTAATTCAACTAATTGCCCAATTGCACAGCCTTAAGAGCGTGCATATCATGAATGCTGGGTCTCATTTGTTTTCTGAGAACCTACTGAACCTACTGGTAACTTGTTTGCCACGTAGCAATAAAAAAATATACAAAAAACCTTGATTATTCTGGTTAGTCACATTGTACTGCTATTATTTTGAACAATACTGTACCCTGTTTGGAACGCACCGCTTGTTTCTGTGTTTTCCTGTCTTCTGTTCTGCTTTTAGTTCC
Source organism: Carassius auratus (assembly GCF_003368295.1). NCBI lineage: Eukaryota > Metazoa > Chordata > Actinopteri > Cypriniformes > Cyprinidae > Carassius > Carassius auratus. The sequence goes on along the minus strand of NW_020523919.1, from coordinate 11,243 downwards.
TGTGAGCCCATATTTGGTTCCTGGCCATGTTTAGTTAACAACCATCACCTGTGTCACTAAATTATCCTCATTTGTCTATGTATTTAAGTTGCTTCTTCACAAACACTCATTGTCCAGTCACTGTTTACATAGATGTGTTTTTCCTGCTGTTTGAGTTATCTCTTGTGTAGATTATTGTGATTAAACTTTGTTTTGGAATTTATTTATCTTCATTGCGTCTTCTTCAACACATCGAGAGAAGATGTAGAAAAGCATTTTTGCCTATTCTTCCCTCACATTTGCCCCCACCCCAAGTGTAAACTCCCCATGTCCAGTCCTTGATCAATGCAAATTCCAAATGTTAGTTCCTGCCTCCATTTGTTTTTGTTTTTTCTCCAAGCAAGAAACGTTTAAATGGTTAAATGGTGATATTTGTGTTCTGTATTTGCGCAAATGTATGAGATTTGTGTAATTTTTTAATTATTCAAATATCACACTAGCTGTAAGCTCTGAAACATGCAGTTTTACTAACCTTTTACAACATAACCTCCAACTAAAGAAGGATCTACAAATTCAAATCTCCTCTCATTGCGAGTTGACCATGCTGCTTGTCCTCTTGCCTGTTGGCTGGCAGGACCTGGAATATGGTTAAAATTTTGAGCCCATTTCATGAAACCCCTCAAGTTAAGAAAAGTGATTGCAAGCAGTTTTACTAATCTTATGCAACTGTTCAATGTTGAATCCATAAATCGGTTTTCTTCTTACGGTAAGTTAAAACAGCCTTCCAGTTGACTCCAGTTACCTTCTTCAGCCTCAGCTCTAATGGACATCTGGTCACAATTCCTATCAAACACAATGAGTTAGCATTCAAATAAAACTAGCAGTGGAAAATTACTGAACAAGTGCTTTATATATTAAAATTTTCATTCAAAATAAATTTACACTTAGTGAGGTACTGATAATTGATGCATATAGGCTGCTGTCACTTTAAGACCAAATGCACAGATTAATTTATAATGTCACCCATCCAATTTCTTATTGTTTATATTCACTTTATATTCAGAATTTTTGGGCACAATTGTCTGTTCAAGCACAAGGAAAGTGAACTGAATTCTTTGCCATAATCTTTATTCTTTTGCCTCTTTTGAGCTTCAATGGTTGAAAATCACTTGAAAGGTTAAAATCTGCACGACTACACATGAAAATGATAATCTCACTGTATTATGGTTAAACTTTGCAATCAATCCACAAATTGCATGCATGCTGAACTGTGGGGCCTTGTTCCATTCAAATCATGGATCAACTGCAATTGCACCACTTCTTAAAATTGTGGGGTTATAGTTGGTGCCAAATGGGTTGGTTTGAGCATTACAACAGGGCTATGCAGGAAAGTCTTTCTGAACATGCATACAGGGTACAGCAGGAAAGGAACCATCTGGGTGTCACTCCTGTCGATTTAAAACAGGTAACTGTTGTTAGTGGGCACATGCAGTCAGGCAGTAGATCAAAACACTGTCTGATGAATTCTTGGTTTCCGCTGGAACATGAATGGTAGGGTTTTCCTCCAGGACAGGTTTGGGAACAACTGAGGTTTCACTGTGGTGAAACAGGACATTACAGCAACATCAATGTATAGCTGACAAGTCTGCAGCAACTGTGCAATGGTGTCATGTGATGCTGCAACTTGGTATATAAAAAATAAAGAGAAAATTTTCTATGATTAAGACTTAGTATAATGAGATACTTTCAGTATCTCTCAGTAATGAATGACTTCGTTTCTCACAATGAGAAACTTACTCATAATAATGTTCACATCTCACAATAATGTGAACATTTCTAGTTATGACTTGGAATTCATAATCAGAAACTTATCATAATTACTTAATATATACATGTACAAAGCAACAGACTAGATGTGTGTGATACTAGCATGCAGGGCTGGCCCAGGCTCTGTTGGTCCCCTAGGCGAGATTTTAAATTTCCGCCCCCCAATAAAAAAAGGGAAAAAAACTGAAAATGCAGATTTTTCTAAACTTTAATATAATATAACAAACATAAATACTGATAACTATTTCAAAATACTGCATAAACATCACAGGCTAGTACACAGATGTTAACTTATGATTTTTATCTTGATTTTTTTTTTTTTTTTTTTTTGGAAATGTTACTTTAAGAGCAGATAAATGGCAAAACTATTTATCTATTTACTATAGTGTTGCAATACGATGTATATATATATATATATATATATATATATATATATATATATATATAAATATATATATATGTTTTTTTTATTATTATTATTTTGCACACAAAAAAAAAACATATAAATTTACAAAAATTTTCTCCCCCGAGTTACATCTTCAGCCACTTTGGAGAGTACCCAATAATGTATTGGACTGAATCAGCGTTGTTTACATTCAGTGGGAAAGGACACGCATGAGAGTAATCTGCGTAAAAAACATTGTTTTCACTTAGGGGAAACATGCATATTTTCTTTGCCCAAAAAAAAGTTTCTCGTAGCATTACAAAACTGAAGTTGAGCAATCTGATGTCACATGGACTGTTTTACCGATGTATTTACTATGTTTCTGGACCTGTGAACACTTCATTTGCATTGCGGTCTATGAAAGATCAGATAGCTCTCTCTCAAAATATCTTAATTTGTGTTCCAAAGATGAACAAAGGTCTTGTGGGTTTGGAACGACATTAAAGTGGATAATTAATGAAAGAATTCTCCTTTGGGGGTGAACTAAACCTTTAATACCAGCTAAATCTGACCCTTTTTTTAACATTACTCAAAATTCTAATAAAACTAAACATTTTAGAGGATTGTTTATTGCCACATTGGTTCTATGAATAACTTGATCTCATCCAAAGTGTCTGATTTCTGATATTACATTTGTACTAGACAAGTGTGAAATTAATGTGTAATAATTAAATAATAAATAGGATTATATATTATAAAGTATGATTGGAAAAATAAGAATACATTTTACCTAAATATTTTTCAAACAAGTTTTACATAATAAGAATAAATTTGTAAATAAAATAAATTTTAGCTCCAACTCAAATTAAACACACTTGAAGCAGCTGACTAAGGTCTTCAGAAACATGCAGGCTGGTATGGTGAAGCTGGTTGGAGCTAAATTCTGTTGGACATCACATCACTGTAGTTACTTAGTAGTTTCTGCATTGGAGATAGTAGAACAGAAAAGTTGATGGTGTGAATGCACAACTGCATTTGCTGCTAAAGTTTGCTGACACGCAACTCACACTTGCAGTGTTAAACAGGTGTGATAGCAGAAATAACAAAATGAGAGTAAAACCAGTCCTCACCGCTCCCTCTTGGTAATGCAACTCCAGACAGTGCTTCCAACACAGAGCTTTTTCCAGAACTCTGGTCCCCGATGACCACAATAGTCGGTAACGCCAAGTCCTTCTGAATGCCAACTGACCGCAGAGTGTCAATCACATCAATATATGGACGAACGTTCTCCTCTAAATGACTGTGAACCTCTCCCCTCATGTTGCGACTATAAAGATGAAAATGTAAATATTATTTGTAGAGCATCACTTTTGGCACTATATTATTTAGCCTAATTCAGTTTATGTCCTTATATATACACTTTCTCTTATATATTTTAATCCATTGACAAGTCCCCAACAGTAAAACTGACAGCCAATCAAAATCCATCCTGCCTTAAAAAGCTTCAGCATTTAAAGCAAATGACAAAACCAGTATGAACAGTACATTACAGTATGAAGTTATCATGATTGTTATTATATATTCTACATTTTGGTTAGTATAAGATAAAAGTATTTACTGTAACTGTGACACAACTCCAGCTCACCAACACACTCTGAATTCACTCACTTTCATTTTATTTACTGTTTGCTGATAGTATACACAACTGCCCTGCACTAACATACAGTCAAACCAAACATTGTTCAGAAACCAGATATCATTTTTAGTCAGTGCAGGACATTATAGTTTGTTTACGTAAGTGAGAATAGCAAAAAAGGTAAACTTCATACAGCGGACTGCCAGTAAAATTCATAAAAAAAAATAAATAAAAAAAATGGGACAAAATATATTCAGACACTTTGGCCTGACCATGGATTGTTTTTTTGTTTTTAGAGTTTTTTTTGTTTTTTATACAACAGACTGAAAAAAATTAAGAATTGCTTGGTAATTGGTTGACAACTCACAGCTATTTAATCTAATTTATTACATACCTTTCTATCAAAGTTATCTGACGTAAGATTAATTTGTTCTGAAAGTTTAACTCTGGATTGTGTTATATTTTATAATCATTTTCTAAACTATAGCAAATTAACTGATAATGTGAGAATGTTTAAGGTGTCTGAATAAATTTTGGTTTGACTGTACTTTCTAATTGTTTTCTTTTATCTAGAGCTCATAACAAAATAAATAAATAATAAATAAAAAGCCAGGCTTCTAATAACTTAAATATTTATCTTTAAAAAAATTATATAATTAAATAAAAAATAAAATATATACTAACCTTTCATTTTGAGAAGCATCACTATCTTCATCACTATCTTCATCAACATGAGCAGTACTTTGAGTTGAAGATGAGATAATGCCTGAGCTGAACATTTTGTTGATTTAACCTGAACTCAATATTTTTTAGAAAATGAAAGAGAGAAAGAAAATAAAAAGATAGTTCTAAAGATGTCCTCGATAATATCCTTCCTTTTGAATATCTCTGATAAATTGTGCAATTTATGTTTCGCCCAGTGAATTTATAGTGTACCCCACCCACTATAAGAATGTGGATGTACACCCAGATTGAACTAGTCAGAACAAATTCTTGATTATAATTTGTTCTGCCTGTTATAAATATAAGAATTTGGCTGTTTGGTTTACAGCAGAGGTCTCAAACTATATTCCTGGGGGGTATTCCAGAAAGCAAATTCCAAAAACGCAGGTAACTTTCAGGGTATGTTAGTAGTCATAGCAACTCACTCTCTGAACTTAACCTGCTCCGGAGCAGGCTATGATCCAGGGCTAGTTCACTTCAGCAAGCCTTCGGTGGGCGTGACGGATAGCGCACAACATAATATAATATTACAATATGTAATATATCCTATTTGTATATGTATACATATATATATATATATATATATATATATATATATATATATATATGTTAATGAGGAAGCTCTAATAAAAGTAATAAATAAGGTAATATATTATTCTTATATGATTATTTATTGTATTGCCATATATAAGAGTTATCTATAAATTATGTATTAAGAGGTATGTATAAATTATAAAACACTATGACAAGGTAATGTTTAACTTATATATATTTATACATTTTATTGATTAAATGTTGTATCTCACACATGGAGTGGCATTTTCTATAATGTCTAAATTCTAAATCAAAATACATATCTGATATGACTTAATGTATAATTAGCATAAAACAAACAATATAATTCACATTCTCAAGGATAAAAATTAACAGCCATCAATTAGGTGGCAATATGCACTAACCATGGTTGATTAACCCCAAACCTTGCTTACTCGAGGTATGTGGTTCCAAAAACGCATCCGGGAGAAAGTTCATTTAACTCCGAGTATGTTCCTGGTTAAGACTCAAGACATTCTCAACAAAGTGATGAATCGACGAGTCACTATAGAAACGCACACTAAGAAAAAGTGCGCCAAGCTGTTTCTTTCTTCTTCTTTTGTTCATGGGTTAGTCCATATTTGACCCAAAGTTGGGTTGAAACAACCCAGCATTTTTTAGAGTGCAAGAGTTCAGGGTTTAGTTCACGGTAAGTTAACCCTCCTTTCTGAAATACACCCCTGGAGGGCCATAGATCTGCAAAGTTTAGCTCCAACCAGCTTTAACTTACACCTGCTTGGAGGTTTTTAGTAATCTTGAAGGTCTTAATTAGCTGGATCGGATGTGTTTGATTTGGGTTGTGTTGATCAGGTGTGTGTGTGTTTGATTGCTTCCAGGAATTGAGTTTGAGCCCCACTGGTCTGAAGCTGGCCAGACAGTAGAGGATTTTAAGGCCGAATTTAAGTGGAAGTATTGTACACCAATACGCCTTTTGCCAACTGCCACTAAAAAAAAGGTGAAAGAAGAAGATTTTCTTTTGGAACTATCTGACCAACTGACGCTGCTATTACTATTGCATGTCAGGTCGAATAAGCACCTTAAAATTTGTACATGCTAACTGTGTAAAGTTGTTCATGATGTGGCATCCATGTTTATGCATCAGAAAAAGAGGTTGCCATATTCTGATGGTGCAAAGCCTGTTGACAGTCTCTCTCAGTTCATTGCTTACTACTCCCTGAGCACTGGACAAAAGGTTTATTTCACTTCTGAACATTCATTCATTCATTGATTTGTGCTATGCCATGGCTTGCAGTGTCTTCACACCCAGATAAAACTTACTAGAAAAGTGTGACATAATGTACCTCTCTAAATTCACGTCTTGCACACTTTAATGTCCTTTTAATGGAAAATATATGCTCCCTTCAAACTGGAATCATGATGGAATACCCTGTAATGTCCACTTCGCAGGGCACTTGCCAAACAGATGTCTGAAGTGACAAGAGATACCTGTACATACAAAAAGTGCAGAGCAGTGGGGTCACAAGAACTGAAATTGAGAGCCACTGTTCTAAAGTATGGTGTTCTTCTATGGGTGGTAAAAGGTCTCTGATGTTGTTCATTTGACTGATTTTGTGAATACTTGTGCAGACATACCTTTATGTCATGTTGCAACATCAAATGGACTTTCATCTGAGACCAAGGGTGTTTTCACACTTGAGTCCTCTATAAAATAACTAAACCCAGACCCCTTTAAGTGGACCAAGAGGTGGACCAAGCAAAAAAGGACCCAGTTCTCTTTGTGTTCACACTATCGGAATTCCTGAAAGAGGACTCGGATACTTTGTTGGTCCACTTCAGCATTCGTGGGATCTCAGACCTCTTTGTGTTCATACTGTTTCTTTTTGAGAACCTGTCTTCTTCCAGTGCTGTGCATTATGGGTACAGAAATAATATACAAGATGGCTGACCCTAAGCATGTGCTAATTTTTCTGCAAAACATGTTTTTATTATAAAAGAGAAATAGAGAACATAATAATAAAATAAAAGTCACAACAAAAGAATGTGAAAAAGGCGAAAACAACATCTCTGGGACTTTACCTTATAATGCTCACTTCTTGCTGACAACTGAGAAGTTAGTTTTCTCACTCATATCTAATTGTTTGATATCATTCTTTAGAGCTAAATAGCAAACTATTTTGTGATTTTTACCATTTCATCACAGTTTCATATAACTATTCATGTTAAATATTTTTAAAGATCCTGTTGGACCAAAATCGATCATCATGCCTTTGGTGGGAGAGCACAGAGTCTTGGTCTGACTCTGAATGTTGCACTCTGCACAATATGTGAGAGAAGAGGTGAAGCATTGGATCCAAAATTAGTCAGAATTAATGTGTGTTTTCGTTTTCTTGTTTTCAATGCTGTTGACAAGTTCATTGTTTGCCAGAGGCAGTTACTGTCCTTGTTCACGGTTTGCCCTGCATGCTGTGGGGAAACCCAGGGCACATAATGCACCCAGAAGGAACTTTCAAGTCAAGCAGGTAATGTCTTATTTCTCAACTGACCAAGATATGCAAGTGTCTGCTCTGATAACTTTGGGCCATTACATGGTACAGCAGGTAGTGTTATCACTTAAGAGTATCGATACTAATAAAATAAAAAAAAAATAAAAAATTCAGTTTCAGGATATTGCAATACAATTGTACTTTTGTAGCAGGTAAGTGATGACAAAATGAATATGGCTAAAAAACAAATGCAGTCTTGTATAGCAGACCAAAATGTTATTGATTGATAACAGCATTACATATCGTTTGCAAAAAAATATTGCAAGATGAGTCATTGTCTTAGACCCATTTGAACTGAAACATTAATGTCATGTATTTCTATTGCATTTCACAGCATTTGGTAAGCTTTGGAGAGCTAATGTTCTATCTACTTATCTCCTACAGACTTCTCTTGGCAGCCCTACATTTCAATAGTAATGGCAACAGAGATATAGCTCGAACCAGTGAGGGTGAGGCACGCTATGCCGTTCGCTACCCACAGTTTCGTAAAGGTGGCTGGGTAGTCCACCCCATCAAGGAGAAACCATCTTACGGTTAGTAGTTTCACTTAGTTTTCAATATCTTTTTAATGTGAATCTATCTTTTTTTGTGAGTCAACCATGTTACTAAATTTGTTCTAACCTTTCTCTCCTCAAGGATACACAACAAATCTTATGGTCTCTCTGGTAGAGGAATACTGCAAGTCACCACAGGCCCTACAAGAAAGCAGTGCTATCTTCTTGTCTTCTGCTGCACCCCCCCCCCACCTCTTCCGTCCAGAAGGTTGTCAAGGATGAGGCAGTCAGCCTCCATCTCGCACGACACTCATGTTTTAACATGTAATGAAAAATCAATTTTACCAGTTACAGTTTGTTTCACTATGAATGTATTAATCGTCTTCCAAGAGGGGCCACTGGAAACCTTTGTATGTTTGTCCCTCCTCTGCAAACTGCCTCTTTATTGCTGACACAACACATGAAGGTAGGGCTTTCCTAATGTTCCTGCCTAGTACTCCGTACGCCCAGCGGACAACCTGCCTGTATGCTCTTGTTTCGGAACTGCCTGTGGTGGAGATTGGGACATTATTACATTTTGATCATACCATGTTTTCAAAGTAATGTCCTGTTGGCTGATATTCTACTGTACTACACAACACCAAAGTTGTTTTTATAGTAAGTATATGGAAACCACTGAGTTTAAAAACCTGATTAACCGGATTTACTATTTTGGTGTAGAAAAGCTGGTTCTTTAAATTGCAGTGTGAAGTATTTTGCTCAAAACCTACTCTGGTCTGCTGGCTTGGAGAGGGCCATGCTCAAAGGGATGCTTCAAACCCTGGATGGAGTGTGGGGCAGGTAATGTCTTATGGGGATCTAGGTTTTGGACAAGGGACCAAAAGGCGTCAACCTCCCTACAGTACACACTCTCCACTGCTGATGGCATAGCCTCACATCTTCCACACAAGCTTCCGGGTTAAACAAAATGTGCTAAGATAAACTTACTCTCCTTCCCTCCTTGTAGCTTTAGTGGTTGGTGTAAGACCTTGTAAGAAATAACATGTAGGCTACTTACTTCCTAAAGTTTAGGTAGATATGCACTGTAAAAATACACACCCCCTTGCACAGTATAGGCTGTCAATTAGAAGCATTTATCTGCATGCCTTACAACAAGTATCCCTCCACGTGACAATAAAAGATCCTTGTAACAATGACTGTATTTACATGAACAGCATATTCCCGTCCTAGCCGGAACACTAACTCCGCAGTACATGCGAGCTCATTTACATAATGTCCGGTGGAAATACTAAGAGGGGAATAGTATATAACAGCCGGCTAATTCATAGACAGTAAAAGAAATGGACACAGCGACCCCATTGGAACTCATTTGAGACAAATGAAGCCCATTTTTAGCTACTTTTAGCACTTCCGTTTCTTACTTCCTGTAAAATGTTACATCTTTGATCTTCTAATAAATAGATTTGTCAAAAAAAAAAAGGAAACATGCTCATGATCGCATGATCATACAGTATACAGTAAAAGAGGACCCCTTTGGGCTGACAGCTGGGAGACCACTTGCCAATATACAGTATGTGATCACATGGAACAATGTGTATTCCACCATTCCCAGAGCAGTCAGTCAATGATGTCTCGTTTCCTTGGCCCTTACTGCCACTTTACTCAACCCCACTGAGGAGATTTTCTGAGTCTGGAGATTGAAGGTTTTTGACCATCGTCCACAGGGCCAAATGTCCCTCCAGGATACAATGGATGGTGCATGCCAAATCATTATAACTGAACAATATTAGAAGTGGATAAGGCATACCAAAACATTCTTTCCCAAGATGCCTTGCCAGAGAAGATATCTGGTGTGATGTGGATGAGAACATGTGGCCAAACGCAGAAGATTGGGCAGATTAGATCACATTAATTTTTGTTTTTATTCTGTGGCTTTTCCTGTTTCATTTTAATGTATATTTTGTATTTTCACATAATGACATAAATTATATATTTTTTTCTTTCCTTCTCTAATGTCCTAATGCAAATAAAGCCAACAATTCTGTCTCTGTCTTTGTTCTCAAAATAAACTGTTTATTCTATAAGCTACTCTGAGATGGGTCATTCAAATTTTGCATTGAATTTCTGCAGCAAAATAAACAAAATACATGCATTTACTAAACCCAAAAAGAAAAAAGAACCTGTAGTGTAAAACACAATCTATGATAAAGCAATATACGTCTATTGTATAATGTCAGACCTGACACCTACAATAATGCAGGTTCTGTAATTCTATTTGATGTAAGCGGTTTTTATGATATTGTGCTATGATTGACTAAATGTTCCTGATGAAAGAGAATGTGTTAGTGTTTAGGAATAATAATTTAAATTGAGTCATGCATTGTTTTGGTAGATGTAGTGTATTGTGTTAGTGTATTATTGTAATTAGAAAATTAGTGTAGGAGTTTAGTTTGCAATGCGTTGATTTTGAGCATGAAATTAACTGTTTTTGTCAGTTGTGTGTTGTAGGTGTGTTGGTGTGTTAAGAGTTTAGGTAAATTGTTATAAGTATTGAAAAAATTGTCATAGGGATCGTTAAAAAAAAATTTAATGACAATATGGGGCAAATATAATGTAATTAAGTGGCGACAGGTGCTGCACGGTGCTGGTACATGTAAGTCAGACAAAATGAAAGTGCACAGTTATCAAAAGGCCTGAGTGCACATACAGTCGTGGGAAACGTGTGTTCGGCAGTTGAAGACACGATGTGACAAGTCTGTAGAATTTCATTGGAAAAAATGGCATAGCGGAATTTATGTGATCTGGTTTGTGACATCATTTACGGGAAACACTTAATCATCAGAACACTTGTGCAAGGCTGCTCACAGCACTTGGATTACATGTTGCATTAGAACCATTTTCAAGCTCTTTGTTTATAAGCGGCAATATTTCTGTGGATTTGCTTGATTGAATAAAAATATTGCTTTTAAACCTCATCTTCATTCGAGGCCTTTACAGTATATTATTATTAGGGTTGGGAACTGAGAACCTGTTTTTATTCAGAAAAGGTTCTGTTTTTGAAAAGAACCCAATCCGCAAGCAATTTCTTCATTCTATGAAAA
>NW_020523918.1:0-32912 GCF_003368295.1 Carassius auratus | reverse complement strand
AAAGGTGAGATTAACGAACTATATTAGCAGGGTGATGTAAAATGATGCACAGATGTTGGGAAAATAAAATACAGTAAGAATCACAATGAGTTAGTCATAATAAAAATAATTGCGATCCACATTAAAGAGTCAATTAACTAGCACGGGACTGGTTTATATACGTGTGTTTACCTGAAACAAGCCCAATGAGGACTCTTCGTTGCGCAATTTACAAGTAAACTGTTTTATTATTATTTAGTAATAAATGTGGTGTTATATTTTCCTTTAGCAAATCATTTTAATTGTATATTTTTCATACAGCAAAAACAATGGGAGAAATGTGTTAAACTTTTGAACTTATTTTGTTTAGTGTATTTAACCTCGATTTACAGTAGAGGGCGCTAGATAGCAATAAAAGAGGCATATAAAATACATACTGTGTTTAAATGAACAGAAAGTTACATTTTGATTAGTTTTCATTTTAGGGCCCATTTTTTAACTTGTTGAAGTGTGCTGAAGTAATGAATGTAAAATAGCAATCATGCTTTAAAAACTTTTAATTATTCAAGACACTGAGAGATTTGTCTTTTAAAATGGGTTTGTTCTCATCGTTCTGATAATTCAAGATAATATTTAATTTTATTAATGGTCTCATACTGATCATTCAGTTTGAAATGCCTATCCAAATGAAAAGCTTATAGTCAGAAAATCAACTTCTCGGAAAGACTTATACTAATTTAAATGAGATCTAAATGCAATCTTACTTGAAATATTCTTCACAATTCAACGCAGCAATAGTATATGTTTGGGAAACTGGCTCAAACTGAGGCGTAGTTAAAGCGTGTGGGTTTAGATTACTCACAGAGATGATTAATTGTACCAGAGAGGGCTGTCTGTTGGATCCTCACTGCCTTGTGTCATAACAAACTACCACATGCTATGATTTCAGAGTAATTTTAGGTTGAGGTAAGTTAGCCATTAAAGATCTGCTCCATCATCCAGAAAGCCGGATGTTTAGGAGGGAGAAACGAATCTGCCTTCGATGTACTCTCGAGTATGGCATTTATAACGTTTAAATACTCTAAAGAGACCTTTAATGCACTTGACCTCATCGCTGTAGATAAAAGCCTCATTAAATGACCTGCTTCTGTAGAGTTGCCTTTGTCAGATTTCCAAGAAAGAAATGAGCCATAAAAAGACACCGGGTTCTTGAAAAAAAAAGCTTTTTTTTATTTTTTATTATTATTGTTATTCCAGTTCTTTGATTCTGTTTACCCAGGGATTAATCGAATATACAAATACCACACACATTTATAAAAATGACTTTCACTGAAATTACCCTTGTGTTAAAGAGGAGTAAAGTGCATATCTCAGACATGTTCTGTGATTTTTTTTATTTTTATTTTTTGTGTGTTTTTAAATCTTTAAGAAATATCAATATATCGTAACCAATATTAAAACATCATCAAACAAATAGTGCAAGTTTCCACCGGTCGCCTCAGAAGGGCTTCATACATATATATATATATACACACACACACATCTCTAAGCACCTTCATGGCCATTGAAACATCTTTGCATTTTGCACACCGAGATGAAAACAACTTAAAAGTCTTGTGTGAAGTGCAGAAACTTACATTTTCGGATGATTTTAATTCTCCTTTGGAGGACTCGTGCATTTTGTTTTGTGGTTGTTTTAGAAGTTAAAAGTCTTGAAGGGGGGATTTTATGTTTTTTTTTTAATTAATATTACCATATTATATTGATTTCAGAGGGTTTGATGTCAAATATGGTACACTGCATTGACACATTCTCTCTTGAAAACAGACAAATGCAACCGGAACACAAATGTGTTAGTGTCGTTATAAACATCTTAGTAAAATATAGCCAAGGCTTATTTAAATATGCATAAATAGCATGAAAATATGTTTAGTTTCAGTTTAAATGTTGGCGAATTACTCTAGCCATTCAGATGAGGAACTGTATCAAAGTTGTGGACGTTTTTCCGCTGTTTTATTTTCCTGTACATGACAAGCACCTCCAAGACACTTCATATGTGAAAAAGACTGCTTTGCAAACCGGTTGGATTTCAAGTTTTTCTTAAACAACACATCTTTGGATGTTTTACAATAGAAACACTTACAATAATGAACAATTCCACTGCAGAACCTGAAAGCCATCTATACAAATTAGATTTAATCAAGGGTCAATTTGAAATGCACAATATAAATAATTATGAGAAAAAATTATCTTTTGTCTGATTGCATGATTAACTGCATATTGATTTGACATTTTGTTGTGTGCAACATCTGATATTTTGGCTGTAAAACATGAGTTTTGTTAAAAAATTTAGTTTTTTGTAATCCTGAGAGTTTTCTTATTCATTTTGTCTTTGTGGTTTAACCATTTATGTATTTTGCATAGTGGATTACAACGTGTAAATTTAGGATTTAGTTTCACTGAAAGCTGTAAAATTAGAAAATCTGTCAGATCATACAATGCAAACATCAAAGCTTCTAGCTTATTCAGCAGGACTTTTTTTTTTTTTCTTCTTTTTTTTCTGCATACCTGATTGTCAAATTTTTGCATTCGATTTTCACATACTCCATTGCACTGAACAGTCTATGAGCGCATCACCCTTGTTAGCAAACGCTGAAGCATCAAAAACAGCTTTAACAAATGCACATCCAAGATATTAACAAATCAATTCATTTAAAAAGTATTTAAAATCCCTGTCATCCCACATGGAAACTGACTTATAAAACAAACAAAAAGTAAATCTCATTTAATATTACAGAGTCTGAAGCGAGCAGCTGTTTCGAGGAATTAACAAAAGTCACTTTGCGGCTTCGGGAATGGGTGGCGCTCGTTCCAGTCTCACGGCCCAGGGGTCAGAGGTCGCTGAATAGAAAGGCGGGTGTTGCAGAACGTCCTCCGTTGCCACTGCGAAAGCAAACACGCCCCGCTTTCTGTTCACATCCTCTGAGATGAGCTTCCTGTCCGTTTCTCGGCTGTCACCGTCGACGTCCTCCAGCGTTTTCCCTCCAGTAGGCTGCTGTTTTCCCAGTAAGGGGGTGCCACCGGCGGCAGGGATCCGCATGGCCCTGTCTGCTTGGAGGGCGTTGGGATCTGGAGGGAAGAGGAAGTTGGTGGACCTCCAGGCGGAGGGCTTTCGGCCCCGTCGCGGGCGTGAGACGCGGCAGCTCTGACGCTTGATGTGTCGGTGAAGATGATCGGAGCGCGTGAAGCTCTTGTAGCAGTGCTCACATTGGTACGGCCGCACGCCGGTGTGGATGCGCAAGTGGTTCTTCAGGTCATAGTTGTGAACAAATTTAGCGTTGCAGTGCAGGCAGATGTACGGCCTCTCGCCGGTGTGCTTGCGCATGTGAATCTTCAGCTTGTCTTGCCTGAGAAAGAGAAAAACAGCACTTAAAGTAACAGTTCACCCAAAAATTTAATGTTTGCTCAGGAATCAATCTTTTGCAGTGAATGGGTGCCGTCAGAATGAGAGTCCATACAGCTGATAAAAACATCCAATTAATGTCTTGAGAAGACAAAAGCTGCATGTTTGTAAGAAACGAATCCATCATTAAGATGTTTTTAACTTCAAAGCTTCACTTCTGGCCAAAATGTGCGTCCATTAATCCATAACATTGCTTTCTCCAGTGAAAAAGTCCATCTCCTGTTGTCTCTCACATCAAAAATCCAAGTTTTGGCTTGTAAACAGTGCTTGATCTCTGCATATTTCTCTCCTGATTCAGACAAGATTACTTTTTTACTGGAGAAAGCAATGTTATGGATTATGGACGCACATTTTGGCCAGAATTGAGGCTTTGACATTAAAAAAACACCTTAATGATGGATTTATATCTTTCAAATCTGCAGCTTTTCAGTGCACAAGACATTAATTGCTGGACTGGAGTGGTGTGGATGACTTGTGATGGTTTTATCAGCTGTTTGGACTCTCATTCTGACGGCACCCATTCACTGCAGAGCATCCATTGTTGAGCAAGTGACTCATCTACATTTATCCACACCTGATGAAGAAACAAAAGCATCTATGTCTTGGATGGCCTGATTGTGTTTACATTTTCAGCAAATTTTCATTTTCTTGAGCGAACTATTTGTCTAAGTTTGGGTTTTGAGGTTATTTTGCATACCTGTAAGAATCCCTGCAAAACCTCAAGGCACACCATGCACGCAGAAAAGCGTACATGCATGCAGAAAAACACACAAGCAGGTGTACGCCTTCGTACTTGAAAAGCAGACAGCTGCAAGTTGCTCAACATTACAGCGGCAGAAAAACCCAAAAAACACGAAAACCGGATTTAGTGTTCCTGTTATGTGGTATCCAGATGAGTTATCCAGAAGCTCTGAAGCCTTCATTTGATCTGTTTCTTAGTCTAGATCTCACTCATCGAAATTTCATTCCTCTACAGAGCATTTGAGTCCAAAAGTGAAATGTAGGTCTTATATTATCATCACCAAGCTTTGGCTTTTATTACAGTGTGGAAACCTCATGCGGCTCCGACCACAGTGATGCATAAAGTGTTTCACAGCAGGTTTGTCCTTATGATGCTGCTCTAGTTTTCATGTGCCAGTTCACTGTTGTAATACTGAAGCTTAGCTCTTTAGCTTCAAAGAGGCTATTTATTCTAGTAGCATGACAGCAAGTCAGAATTCTTTCTCGTAAATCTGTCATTGTTAAACAAGTCCTTTTTAGTGACTGTTCATTGTAAAGTGTTATTCTTGTACTCCATCTGCTTGAATTGATGTTAAAAACAGTCCTGAGATGTTAAAGGGATAGTTTGCCTTAAATTTAACATTCTGATGTGGCTTTGGAACCCATCGACTTTTTTATTGTACGTTTTCAAAATATCTGCTTTTGTGTTCTACAGATAAAGGAAAGTCATAATGCTTTGGAACGACATTAGGGTGAGTAATTTCTGACAATATTTAAAACATTTAATGCAAATCCAGATTGTGGTACTTCATAATCTGACTGTGTCCTTTTCATTCCATCTTTCCAAACAACTATAACTTTAAATGTTTTATACTGTTTTTATAAAACAGTAATGAAATAAATTAAAAACAGTAAATAATAAAAATTCTAACTGCCAAACACGAATTTTAACAAGTGTATAGAAAGATACAAAATATACCCACCATTATTCCAATCAACTACCACTATAATTAAAAGTGGCATAAATAAATAGGAATTTATTAATCATTTAAAAAAAAATATATAAACAATAAAACTATTAAATTGACATCAACTACCACTGTAATTATTGTAAATATTACAAATGGCAAAAAATAGGATTTTAAGTAGTAATATTAATACAATGTAAAATAAATTTTGAAAAATAAATATAAATAAAATATAAATTGTAAAAAAAAATGAAATGATAAATAATAATTTTAATACTTAGAAGTGTATAAAAATATACAATGTCACCTATCACTATAAAGAAAAGTGGCAAAAGCTTCCATAGTTATTTAAAAATAATTTAAATCAAAATTTTAAATAATACATTTAAATGTTAATTAATTGCTAGTTTAATTATTATAAGAATACAATATGTTTTTAATTGTTATTTAATAATTATTTTTAAATAAATGTATTTTAAAAAATCTAATAAAACAAAAATGACATTTAATAATTTAATTAAAATAAAATACAAACTATTTCTATACTGAAGTAGTAAAGTGTTCTTCATCTTCTCTCATTTGTGCTTTTAACGTAGGATGGAGGGCTCAAGTTTGTTTCACCTTAACCCGACTCACCTGGTGAAGCGGACCTCACAGATGGTGCACATGTAGGGCTTCTCTCCGGTGTGTGTTCGCATGTGCCGTGGCAGCTTTCCCGCTCCTTGAATCACCTTGTTGCAGATGGGGCACTGCTGTGACGCCTTGGGCTTCATCTTCCTCTCCTCCTCCAGCTGCCACGGAGGAAACAGCGGCCCGAGATGGGAGGCGGAAAGAAAACTCAGGTAGGACCGCAGCTCCGCTCCCTCTTTGATCGGACCGAGGCTGGGGTCAGAGGTTATTCCCATTCCTGGACTCATGAAGTCTTTGAGGAAGTCTCTGTGCAGGATGGGGTTTGTAGGCTCATCCTTTAGCTCTTCTTTGATGACTTCTTTCTTGACCGCAAGGTCCAAAGGGCTGTTTTCTAGCGAAGCATTGGGGAAAGGGTGGGATGGATGTCTCGGCTCCAGAATCTGAGGGTAGCCTGGGAATTCTGTCGCCCACATGGGAGGATAGAAGCCTGGGAGAAGGGGCGAGAATCCGGTGCCTCTTTCCAGGCCTGGCATTTTCGGATAGAGTCCCTCTTGAAGTAAAGACTCTATCGAGAAGTCCTTCAGCGCCCGGCCCTCCAATCCCTCCGGCGCTCTGGGTTTCTGGGCTTCCGGAGTGTCCGATTGGCGTCTTTGAGAATCTTGGTCATTTGGGATTGACGCTCCTTGTTGGGAGCTACAAGGTGGGCTATCTGTCCTCCCGCTCTCCCAAACTTTGAGTTCATCTTGGTTTTCAGCTCCTTGTGTGGATTTCTCGCTATTGTTGTCCTCAAATTCTCCATCTTTGGAGTCGACCTCCTCCTCCATTTCCTCCTCGTCCTCTTCATCCTCGTCTTCCTCGTCATCTCCCTCAAACTCCTCTCCTTCCGGAGGTCCATCTCCTCCACCTCCTCCCGTGTCCATGATTTCCAGACACACGTTTATAATGCAGGGAATTTCCAGGAGCCTGGCGGCGCTCAGGATCTCCTTGACGTTGGATGCTGTGACCGTCAGCGTCGATGTGTACGCAAACTCCAGAATGGCTGTCAGCGAATCCGGCGCTACGAAGTCTAGCTCATAGATGGTGTGTGTGTTGGACTCCCGGCTGGAGCCGGTGGCCACAGTGAAGAGTTTTTTGAAGTACTGGCTGCATGCGGCCAGGACGGAGCGATGTGTGCGGTACTCCTGGTCCTGAACCACCAGGATGACGTCACAAAGCAGCCCGTCCCGCCGCTGCTCATTAAGACTGCACAGGACATCGTTGCTGTGGTTTGGGAAGGGGATTCCGATCAGGTCTTCGTCTGTGTGCGCCATCCTCTCTGAGGAATCTGTGTGCAGGTAAAAAAGTTAAATCGGTCAGAGCTGTCATGCATTAAAATAAGGCTAGGTGATAAATAGACATTTGTGGCCATGCACCACGAAACCAGTCATAAGGGCAATTTTGAAATCTTAAAGCTGAATCAGTAAGCTTTCCATTAATGCATGGTTTGTTAGGAGGACAATATTTGGCTGAGATGCAACTATTTGAATATCTGGAATCGGAGGGTGCAAAAAAATCAAAATGTTGAGAAAATGGCCTTTAAAGTTATTGGGAATTAGGTTCTTGGGAATGCACATCAGTAATCAAAAATTAAGTTTCAATATATTTGGGGAAGGAAATTTACTTAATATATTCATATAGCATGATCTTAACTTAATATCCTAATGATTTTTGGCATGAAAGAAAAATGTATAATTTTGACCCATACAATGACTGTTGATACAAATATACCTTCGCTAAAGCATCTGTTAAATGAATAAATGTCATTTTAAATGAATATTGAAGAATAGTTCCATGATGTATTTTAGGTACTTTAAGAAAAATATTTAGCCTGCATCTAGCTCTTCACTATTAACCGACAAAATAAAAGTTGATTTCTAACTTGACAGAAATGTATTACTATTATAATGTACTGTATACAAAGAAAAGCAAGTAATGCATTGATTTAAATGTGAAATTTTGAAATAGAAATGTTTTTGTAAAATATACTTCAATACTTTTTTTTTTTACATTGACAATTGACAATTTGTTATTGAAAAAAAAAGTATAGTGTACTTCTCCTATTATTATTATTATTATTATTATTATTTAGGCAATATCATGCAACCAAGATATTTTTTCACTCATGATTTAAAGGTTGTGTTGGGCAATTGGTGTCAATTTCATTAGACACCCTTTTGATTATAAATTTATAATAATATAAATATAATATATTATATATTATAATATAAAATCGCAAAACATAAAAATCCAGAAAAAAAACAGAATATGGAAAAAGTAAATAAAAGATATTATACTCTGTGAAGTTTAATTATGTTTTCATTTGATTGCATGTTAAAAGACTGAGTAATTGAATCCAATTAGAAACAATTTTTGATGATAAATTTAAGTGAATTCATAAAACAGAATTCGGAAAAAAATAAAATAGAAAACAGAATAAAAGATTTACTCTACAAAGTTTCCTTATTAAAAAAAACAAATTATGTATTCATTCATTTTCAACATCTAACAGACATATGGAATGCATTTCCTAACCCATTAAAATGATTTCATGATAAATATTGATAGCAAAAAAAATAAAAAGCATTTGGCCAGCCCCACATTAATTGACTGAAAGTGTGATTTGAGTTAAAGATGCTCGTTTCTGCAAAAGTGCGTTACTCTGTGCACTTTGTGGTTAAAGAGGATGCATTGCACAATCAGATAATTAATAAGCTCCCGTCAAGCGTCTGAGGAGCAAATCTCTGTTTCTGTTTCTCTCTGATAGCGATCAAGCAACAACTCCACTGGCTTCTGCTTTTTACGCCGTAAACATTGATAGCAGAGGCTATTCTGTTGTGAAGGCCTCAAAAGATAGTGAATTAAATCTGATGGTTTGCATTGTGAGAAAAGCTGACACTTATCTTTGTCAAGTTCGGAAAAAAGCACAGCACAGGAAGGCAAAAGGGGTCAGGCTCTAGTTTCTGCTTTCCACGGGAAAAAGGTTTCAGGGCATGAGTAAACGTCACCCATCGCCCCCAGATTTACTCGTGCTTCATGAGAAGCCAATGCTGTTTAATTGAAGCTACTTTAATTGACATGCATGAAATGCAAAATCCTTTTTTTTTTTTTATTCTTATTGTTATGATTTACTTAAGTCTAGTTTAGAAGTGTACTTTTACAGAACACTGTCCAGAAATAATAAAGCATTGGAAAAGCTGTATTTTGCAGATCTTTCGTGATGCAGATGCTCTTAAACTACAGGCCTACATGAATGGAGCCTGAATTGCACCTGCGGATTCCCTGAAATGTTTACAGTGACTTTTTAAGAGGCGTTTTGGCAGCATTGTCCTTCATTCATGGCTATGAATAGAGTTTAATCTCAGTGTGTCTCGTCCCCGTGGTCACTGCAGGCATCTGGATGGATGCTTTCATACGTCCCGCCACCACCAGAGCTGTCGACTGGCCTTCAGTGGCCCAAAAACGGCCTGTGCGCCAAAGTAAATGAGCTACTGGTGTTTTCGGGTTTTACTTCTTGTCCATTGTCTGTCTTTATTCTCTATAATATTCTCCAATCAACATTTTAATGTCCATTCCACTGTTGCTAGGAGACGGTTGCTTTAATTACAGTTTGAACAAAGAATGTATCTTTTAAATTTAGAACCTTGGTTATCAAACAATGTGGCCCTTCAGGTAAAGATACATATATATAAGATGTGACAGAAATAATGGATTACATTTGGCATGAATGAATCGACATGAGATTGGAATTGGAAAACTTTTGGCGAAAAAAAGAGAAAGACAGAGGAAGAGGGAAGGATGAGATCTCATGTCCCCAGAAGTTCCCTGACAGGTTGGGCAAAAAAAAAAAAAAAAAAAAAAAAAGTGGTGCCCCACCCTGGAAAATCCAGCCAAGTTAAATAGGCATTCGGAGCTAAAAACAACAGTAGGGAGGGAGTGAAAAAGAAGGAAGAGAGACACAGTGAGGTCTCCCACCCACCCTGGGAGCGCATGCGTTTCTCCGGCCGGCCCCCACACCTCCTCACTCACTCCCATAATTACAGTGTGTGTGTTTGAGGGCCCACTGGCCCCTCCGCACTCGCTTAACACTGACATTCACAGTTTACTCCCTCCATATGACACAATCTACACACAGATGCATCACAGACTCCTGCCGGTTCTCTAGAAAGCTCACCATTAATATTCTACCTGTGAAACTATTTTGCATTTAATATTATCTTCAGAAGATGCTTTTACTTGAGAAGCAAAATTACTTAAGATAAGTCTAGTTTAAAAATCTAAATCTAAATGAATTGAGTTTATTCTCTATTGATGAGGTCGGAAAAAGAATCTTGTTTTCCTTTGACGTAAGTGTAGTTTTCTGATCCCATTCACAGGAAAATCAGCTTATGCTTAAAATAAGAATAATATCTGTAAGTGAAAAAAAAAGATATTGTTTTCCCTTTGAATTAAGCATAAACTAATTTAAATGTATTTTATATTAAAAAAAATCTTAAGTAAATGCATCTTGAAAGAAGCAAATGTTTTTTATTAAAAAAAAAAAAAAAAGGATTTAATATCTTAAGTCAAATAAATGTATCTTGATTTAAGAATTTTTAGACCAGTTTTTGCATTTTGAGATTTTCATTAAGCTGTTGTTCCCAGTATGTAAGCAAAAACTGATTCACACGCACCTCAGTGATAGATGCTATCTGAAATCCTGTCTAAAATGTTGATGTGCATCTGCTAGTAAAGCAGTAATGCTTCAGATGGGTATCTTCGACTGGACCACAGCTCAGTTTGTCCATCTCTAGACAGAACATCCGTGTTTGCACTTTTCTTTGTGAAGTGATTTGATAATCAGAGATGTTTCTCTAGATGTGTATTAGGTTGCTTGTAATGATAGGAAGATGTCATTTTCCACTGAGAAATATTTAATCGTAATGTTCACACGCTTCTGACAACAAATTTTAGTGGTCAGACATTCATTATTGTTTCAGTAAATCTGATTACTTTGAATGTTAAAGACATTAAGATTCAAATCCAATTTTTTTACAAGCATGTTTTCATGCAGCCTAAGATTAATATATATATATATATATATTTTTTTTTTAAATGTAATTGTTCAGTAAATGTCCTGAAGATTTCTTTAAAGCATTTTTGGAGACTCTAAACAATTTGCCATAAACAAATGATTATTTTAAGGATGCATAAAAGTAAAGCATTTAATTAAAATAACTGATTAAGTTGCTTAATAAAAATTAGCATTTTCAGATGCTTATCAGCTGCATTTTGTTTCATGCCAGATCATAGTGGGCCGTATCAAATGTCATGTTTGATTGTAAAGGAGGTTTAGAGATAATCTGAGGAGCTGTTCTGGTGACTACAGTTTGTTTAAAGAGGTGAAGAAAATACCCCTTTAGCCCAACAAAGTGCCACACACTCATTTCAGCACAGTTTGTCATTTGAAAAAGATGCATGCGTGTGAGTATCAGTGCTTCCGCTATTCAGGAGCAGCACTGCAACAAACAACAGCAAAAAAAAAAAAAAGTTAGCTAAATTTGTTGCTTTCATATTACGTCGTCATAGTACGTTGATTCACAAATTCATTTAAATGAATCAGTTGAACCTATTTGCGAATCGGACTGAATTGAGCAGCTTTCAGAAATGAATGCATGCGGTGTGATTTAAGTGCCATGAATAATAACCTTTTTTCCTATTTTCTTCTTTGCATTACTAATTCGGAGTTCAACATCAATCATAATGTGTCATATCTCAAAACATAAATGACACTGTGAGTAAAAACCCAAACTACCCCCTCAGTCCTTTGATCATTTAAAATAACACACCTGTGTTTGATGTTTGAACTAAATGCGTACACACACGCGAGCTTTGATGATCGTCTTAACTGGGGCAAAGACTTTAAGACTTTAAATTAATAGCGATTGTCCGTTAACATGAAGTCGGAGCATGCTTACTCTGTTTTTTGGAGGTTAAATGCATGCATTTGGTGCACGCCGGATGCCTCGCCTGACTTTGTGATGCAAAGATGACCAACTCTTGATAGGGTAAAGTTACAACATCTTCTCCAAAAGTTAAAACAGTTCACATTTGTGCGAGATATTTCATCATGGCCTCTTTAGGGAGGCAGGGCTGGAGTCTCAGACAGGAGCGAGCGTGTGTCACGCTGCTCAGACTGCTGCTAAATTGGCTAAATCCAGCCGTGGGTTCGTGGGTCCTGAGGGAGATCATTTAGGGGCCTCACCTGCAGGGGCACCTGTAGGTTTTAGTCTATTAGTGCTTCGCTGAGACTCACGGCCCTGTTTACAGACAGAAGTGCCTCCTGTTCGAGCGATGGCACGCCAATCAGCCAATAGGAGGCTGTGGATTTGAATACGGTTCGTATCTGTAGATGATAAATGCTCTGCATGTGAACAGCTGAAGGCCTGATTTGCATATAACACAGCAAACGGTTTAATGGTGGTTTTGGTTACTGTAAACCTGATTTCCGTTTCATTTTTGAATTTTTCAGACATATGCGTGTTGTTTCAACAGACTTGAGTTATACATTTTGAGGTTCTAGCATCAGGTTTAAATGTGCATTATATTGTAAGTGTAAGTTTTGAGTTGAAATACAAAAATTTTTTTGTTAACTGGTAACTGAATTGACACAATGTTTTAACAATGAGATTTTTCTTTCTTTTTGTTTTTAAGTGTTTAAACATACATACATACATGCATATACAGTATATACACACAAACACACACACACACACACACAAATAAAATATATACATAGAAATATGCAACCATTTAGAATTATTTCCTATTTTATTCTCTCTCCCTCTCTCTCTTTCTCTCTCTCTATATATATGATATAATTATTTAATATTTAATTGTATTACTATTATTTTATTATAATATAATAATATCATAAAACGCTATTATGTATTTATATAAAATATATTATATGTATATTTTATAGCTATCCATCATTTATCCCATATACATTTTATAACATTAATTAAATATTTATAATTATAATTATATGTATAATTATATATTATTTTATTATAATATCATATTTTTTTATTTATTATATAAAATATATTTTAAATATTCTTTATCTATTTTTAGTGTTTTTAGCATCTATTATATCAAATTGTATATCTATTTTACATTTATTCTATATTCATGTATCTGTGTGTGTGTGTGTGTGTGTGTATTTATGATTTCAGAAAGAAAAAGAAAAAAAACCTTTATCTCCCAGTTAGTTGTGAAGTACTCTAATACAAATTGAGGACAGACCACAGTCTTAAACCAGGACATTGTTCAACAAAGTTAAAGAAAAGATAATAAATTGCGGCGTGTAGGTTTGGCCTCGTGTCTTGGCCCGAGTTCTGCTCTATATCTGAGCTGCTTTTTACCCGTTGTCTGATTCACCCAGCGACAGATCAGACCGAACGTAAATGACACTTAAAGAGCCTCGTTAGGATTACACACAGCCGTTGTGTAACGTCTGCTGAAATTCATCTGTTTGGTAAATGTATGAAGCAAGACGCTACAGACACCTGCATCACGCGCTTCAGCTGCTACAAACAGTAATTTACACTGTTTTTAATCTGCAATCAGCCCTCTTCAAACACACACACACACACATTCACCTGTCACCTTATGACAACCTTTAAAACCTTTAAAATGACTGTCTAAAAATGAACAAGTCTAATGAACTTAATTGCATTTGCTTTTGTGTTTTTGGTGGATTTAGATGAAGTTAGGTGACATTCCCATCACAGTTGTGACACAGATCTGTTTTCGATAATAAAAATCACAGTCTGACATTTTCATATCTGATCTGGACCACTTTTGTGTGGAAATAAATCTGATATGCATCTGATTTTTGCAACGTGATGTAAAAACAGAGTTTTTTTTTTAACGTCCAACCCAAAAGTGACTGTAACCGATTTACACGTTAACATCTATGACACAAATGTTTAGCTTAAAACAGCCCAATAAACCGAAACCCAAACTTCTTCTAATTTCATAAAACATAAAAATGTGATGATATATTTACTGGTATTATGAAAACTGTTTGTTAAGATGACTATGTGTGTCTATGTGGGTCAATCGCCTGTTTAGATCAGTGGGCCGCATTAAAAAGGTCACGAGAACAGCTCTCAAAAAATGAATTGGCACTTTCTTGCAGTGTGTGAGCGTCGAATTGTTTTTTAGAAACACTTTTGATAACACTTTGCTTTCGCACACATCAGAGCCAGCGGCTTCTGGTGTAATTGTCGATTTGCCGTGCCATTACTTGTTTGTGTTAGTTTGCGTTTACAGCGGGCCAAAACTCCTCACGCTCATTTTCTGGAGACGACATCTAAAGAATGGCCCAAATAATTACATGAGTCATCAAATTACTGCCTACAGACGTGCTGTTCAATACCTGAGATGCACACAAACAAACATAAACAGATCTCGAACGCAAACCCCGTGCGTGTTCCCCCACAGACGCACACTTTCCCGCATGCACAACTCTTGAAAACAGGTGAACTCACCCGTCCAGATCCTCAGGTGTGTGTTACTCTACGTGTGTTTTATTCCAGGTCTAAGTGTGGTTTCAGATTCAAGCCTGTCTCATCTCCGTCTCTGAGGGACGCAAAGACGTCTGTCCATCCCGTCTGCCCGAGCGTCTCCTCTCCATTCACAAAAAACACAGCCGAGCATCCAACTACGAGCCCCAAACAACGGCACACGCGGACAGACGGAGAGGTTTGTGTGGACGCTGACAGGAAGGAGGAGAGAGAGAAAGAAAGAGAGAGAGAGAGAAAGAGAGAGAGAGGAGGTGGATCTACTCTAGAGCAGCGATGTAGTTTTTATAGCTGGGTGGGAAGCTCAGGATAATAATACCCATCCTCCTCCACAACACAGTTTAAGCTCAGTATGTAATAAAGCCCATGGTGCACAAACCCTCTGATTTGGGGTCAGACAAAATGAATTTTTAGTTTTATTCGTGAAGGATTTGCAACTCGAACTTGGGCACAAATGAAGGAAGAGAGAGAGAAAAGTACCAGTTCTATATATGTGTGTGCTGTGACTTCAGAAGATGAATTAGACGAAGGAACAAGGTGGAAGACCTGAAGTTCAGAATTTAGTGTAGAAACCAGTCAGTTTCACAATTAACTACAAAGTAACTGCAGGAAACCCCTTGAATCAAACATGAAATATTGAAGTGGAAAGATCGAAATAGTGTTTTCTTGTAATAATTGACAATTAAAAAAAATTAAAAAAAGAATTATGTATATATAAAATTAAAAATATTACTGTCTTCTACATGAAAAAAAAATGTGCATGCATGATTTCAATGCATTTCATTTAGTAACTGGGATTCAGCTGGCATCTAAAACTGAATTTTAAAAAAGCACAATAACTTTCTTATTCATGTATACATGAGGCTTTCTGATCATAACAAAAACAGTCATTGAAAAATACATTTAAAAAGACATTAAAAACAAACAAACAAAAAAATAAATGACAAAAATTACACTAAAATTAAAACTGAAATTAGAAACATAAAATAAGATAAACATATCTCAAATATTAACAAAAGTTATAACAGTACATCAGTGATATTTAAATAACACTGCAATGCAAAAACATATTTGCTTGAATAAGAGTTGAATTGTTTCCTATGTGGCACACACAGTGCAGATTTGCTGCTTATAATTTTGCATGTGTGTAAGTTTAATTTAACGATATGTTATATGTAATGCCAGAAACGTTATGACTTTGTAGTTCATTGGAAGTTGGTTGTTTTATACATGCGGTTTGACCCATATTGCCGCTCAGACAGCGTGTTCCTCAACAGGGCTGTTCAATTTCCCTTCGTTGAAACTGAAACCAGAGGTTGACGGCTAATCAGTTAGTTAACCTGTAAACTTATACTCACAGTTGTGTGACTGCATTCGTTCATCGGACTCTCACTTTTTATTTACTGTCATTTAATGTGGTAGAAGGGAAAGATGAAAGATTACGGTTTAATATGTTTTTTTCAAAGTCGTGAAAGCTAATAATTAAAGCACAATTATGACAGTAATTATGTCTGGGTAAAACTAAATATTTGTATACTCTTTACAAAGAACCAGAATGATTCAATTAAAACAAAGTAGTGTATAATTGTTTTTTGTATTTTTTTATTTTATTATTGCATTTAATTTTTTTTGCCGTGGTGTGATTTGACGTATCTGCCAGTGTTGTAGTTTTTGACACAAAACCTTTAAGCTGATTCTGTGAGTCAAAGTTGACATTTCTCATGCATTTTCCCTACTTATGCATGTTTATTATCTTTATTTTTTACAGCTGAACTGGACATCGAGTAGATGCCTCACAGCTGATTAACGCTCACTTCTCAACATGTTTTATTCAGTTTATATTTGTAGTTTAACGTTACTTAAATCTTTCAGATTTCTGGAAAATGAGACCATTTTACTTTAATAATAACAGTAAAAGTATCTGCTTTGCATCTTGCGTCCGATCAAAAATTAACTAAGAATTAAAGATTTTTCAAATTGCGCCATTTAAAATCCAAAAGTTCAATCAGCCAATCAATTCCCTGCAAACGTTGAAATATCAGACTATACCTTTTCACAAATGCAACTCGTCTTTGTGTGTAAAAAAGTGAGAGGGAGTGTGTTTCCTTAAAATCTATTGTTCCATAAAACTATTACAGTCTCTCTCTGCCTCGTTTGTGTTTTTTGGCACTGTGACATTTTTCCACCGTGTCTGTCTCTTTAAATCATGACTCGACGCTTTAACATGAACAGGATTTCCTAAATGACATCAATAATCCACCCTAGTTATGTAATTTACGACAGATTCATCACGACATGCTTTTCAACAAGCACAAGTTACTTAATACCGTTTTACTGGGTAAAATTTCAATGATTTCAATGGACTTCTTTGTTCTGCCGTGAACGTGACGAATGTAAAGTGAGAGATTTAAGAGATGGAGAATTAGCTAGACGTGTGTGTCTGTTGTTAAGTTAAAAACACACACATGCAACATTATTTGTAGGTATCCTCGGTTAGTTGTCATAGAAACCTCAGACAGGTGATTCTTCGTGTCCCTAAAACAGATTCCTGTATTAGACACACTTCAAGCGTTTTCAGACCAGACCGAAATATTCTCAATAAATGTTCTTCAGTGGAACCTTCTTTAAATCCTGTAAAGCCTGACATATGAGATCATAGTCAAAAAAATCTCATTTGTTAAAATGGAATAGTTTGCATGTGTGTTTTATGTTGAGTATCATATTTGAAACATCAGGCTTTTATGGCTCATGTACTCTTATATATCAGTTGTCACCCTATATCTCCAATAATATGTCTTAGTAAGATGAGATTTAAATGATCAAAGCATAAAATGTAATGCAGGCCAATCATGATTGTGTGTGACAGGTTTAACAGCAAAGTTTTGATCATGTTGGTCATTTAGAAACTTGCATATCAAATAAGATTTTTGTATATGAATAATGTGGTGTTATGGTATATGGGATCTTTAAAACATTAGTAAATTGATCATTTTCTACATAACTACAAATAAAAAAAATAGTATTTTTGGAATTTTAATAGAAAACATATTTTTTATTATTATTTAAAAAAACATATGTTTATTTAGTTTGATATTTTAGTAAAATTGAGAGATTTATTAATATTTAGAATTTTATTTTGCGTTTTTAATTACTTTTTTTTTTTAGGTTTAGTTTGCTAAAATAAGTTTAAGTTGTTTACTTCAGTTAACGTTCAAATTTAAAATATGTTTAACTATAATAACCCTGTTTAGCATGAAGATCAAATTGCTTATAAATATTTAGCAGTTCAAATGCAGTAAGGATTCTTTCTTTCTTTATTTTACAGCAGCATCCAGACGAAGACGAGACACATTCAAACCTCGACTGATATTCTCTTGTCTGTTTGGTGACCTTGTGATGTCTCAATTCAGGTATGGTCAGATGTTTCTTTCTATCTTTTTTCTTTCTTTCTAGTTTACCATGTCAAGCATCTCTAATACTGTTGCTTTATTTCTTAAATCTCTTGATACTGTGATCAAATCCGATGCATACATCCCTCATGTCAGTTTTATATTCCGTTTTCTTAGCCTTAGGATCTGCAGTGTGGGATGCCGTGCACAGATGTATTCTGGGAGTGGGGGCTTTGGTGCTCCAGGGTGTGGGCTTGTGGGAAAAATTTGTCATCTCTGCCCACTTACAGACAAACCCACCAACTAGGGTGGGAAACAGTTGTCCAAGGACGGCACACACACACATAGAGAGGCAAAAATATGCAACAAGGTCATCAGTGAACCCCTCCACACTCCAACTCCTGTTTTTACTGGAAGTGTTGTGTCTTTTGAACGGTTTCATCTGTGCTATCTGCTATCTTCTACACGCACATGCTCACACACACACACACACACACATACAGACACACACACACACATATATATATAGTGGACATTTGAAAAAAGTGCTTTATCTGTGATTTTGATTCATTGAGTCTGTGTGTGTGAGTGTGGGCTGCATATCGAAACTAACTTAAAAATCTCATGCCGATCAAAATCTAAAGACGACACCAATGATTCAAAATGCCACCTTATTTTTATTTGTGTGATTTGTTTGTGTGGCTTCTTAGGCGTTGACTTGTGGTGCAGATGGTTACAGGGACCAGCACTTTCAGTTCGTAGCAGCAGCAGCAGCTTAAAGAGAGAACTGTGGGATGTACACATGCATACACGTGCTTTATTGGGTTAAAATACTGGTTTAAAGCTTACATATTATTTGTTTATATTTAAGAGCATTAATTACATAGTTAAAATGAGTAGCAATTTTAATTTTTTATTTCATATCTCAAAGGTCTGACATTTCTGTGCAACCTAAGGAAGCGCAAATAATGTGCATTGGTGCGATATAATTACGTAATGAGAATAAAGTAAATACAAAATCTTGCTCTTTTTCGTATCTCAGCAAAGATTTGAGATTTTTGTGGAACAAAATAGAATGGAAATAAAGTGCATTAGTGCAGTTGAAGTTCATGTATTTGTGTACATGTCCGAGCTGAAGTCTGAAATATTTAATTAAAATAAATAAAACGTTATTAGAATACATGTTTAGAAGTTTAACTATTTTGTTCCTATTTAGAAGTCAAAGTCATAATTAAAATGTAAAAAATAATTACAATAATTAGTGCGACAAAAAAAGCAAAAATAATGTACAATATATCAGTTGATGTTTAAAAGTGTACACATTTTAAAATAAAAATATTTTGTTGTAATTCACATGTTATAATTACATAATTTGTATAAAACAAACACACTTGCATGATGGGAAATGTAGTTTCATTCTGCAAGCCTGTCAAATGCAAATAAAACTAAACACAAAAAACTGAATTGTACAATTCAAATTTACATTTGTGCTTTTCTGCAGATGCATTTATCCATTGCATTCAAGGTAAACATTTTATTACTTTACGCGTTCCCTGCAAATCAAACCCATGCTCGGCTGTCTGAGCTGCAGGAATTACAAATTATCTTAGAAACCAATTTACTTCCACAGTGATTCAGTAATTGACACACCTTCGGCAGACAGTCAGGACTCATGGTTATGGCATTGTGCTGGCGTTCATGTGTGAATACTGGCATTGAAGGCAGTTAAGCGCTCAGACTGACCGAAATGTACTTGTCATTAATCAAACTAATCATGCATGTAAAACACACATCTCACACGTGTGTTTGAGACAGATGGAGTGTGTGTGCGGGTGTGTGTGTGTTGTGTTTTTTGAGATGCTCCTTCTGAAAGGACATTTTTTGTGGAGGATTGTGAGGGGGAGGCTGGCCCGTGTGTGTGTGTGTGTGTGTGTGTGAGTGATTATGACTAGCCCCTGTCTGCCCTCAGGCCCTCTGGCTCTACCTAATTAAAACCAACCAGGCTGCAGGGCACAGGAGACAGATGTCTGTCAAAGCGCTCTCACACACACACGCGCACACACACACACACACACACACACACACACACAAGATGCAAGCTTTCATAGTGATCAGTCACACACTGTATGCACATATGTCGTTTCATGCAAAAAATGCAAGCACATATCACAGACGTGTTCGCACACACGGTTCATAGAAGTCTGTATTGATGACGGCTTTCTGTGTCACTCCCACATCCATGCTATATGTAGTTATATACGTATTTGTATTATTATTATTTTTTATTATTAAAAAGATGTCAATATAGGTGATTTTAGAACAAACTTGAGGAGGAAAGTTGTTACTAAATCATCAAATGTAAAAATATTGAAAATATTAATAGTACAATTAATATATGTAACAGGAAAAATATCCTGTTAAATATATTCACTGTACTGTTACTTGTCCACGTACATCAGTTTAATATTTTCATGTATTTATAAATGCATTAATACATTTCATTTAATTGATAGTTATAGACTGAAATAAGACAGAAATTGACAAAACTGGGGAATTGTGTTGAAAAATTGCCCGAGCTAGAACTAATTTGGGTTGCTAAGCCTGTGTAATATCCATCGGGCAAAGACATTTCCTTCTATTTTGGAAGAAATATTGTGTAAAATGTGCTTTAATATCTTTAATATTAACTTTTGTCATTGTCTATTAGCGGTATATCAGCCAGACTTCTCTAAAGTTATTGGATCAGCTATTGAAAGTCATTTTTCGTGACCAACATCCAGACACAACACTGTAACCAGCAGCTACCAAACTCTGAGATGATTCCTCAATCATGTGCACTTCCTGCTGTCACACATTACAACCCCACTGTCAGTCCATCAGGCCACTGTGATACCTAAACTCTTCTACTGAGCTATCTGCTCCAGTCTGAGTGTGTGTGTGTGTGTGTGTGTGTTATGTTGGGGTGGGTGGATCAATGTGTCCTTATTTTAAACTGAGAGAGTGAGTGAGTGATAGCCCACACACTCATTTCTCTCTCTGTCTTTCTCTCCCTGCACCCCTCCTCTGTGCCTCTCCTCTTTTCTCACACCAGTGGGTGGACCCAGTTTCAAAACCAAAATCTTACAGCAACACAAAACAGCCCGCTTTCCCTCCGTCTATCATTTTGTGTGTGTGCTTGTGTGGTTGAGTGAGCTCGGTCTCTCTACATAAACGTGTGTTGTGGTGCATCGGCCTCAATACTGTGTGTGTGATCATGTCGAACGTTTGTGTGTGTTTCTGTAATTTACCCAGAACAACAGAAAGAGGAGAGAGTCTGGGAGTTGCCACTGGTTACAGTGACTCTTCTCACACAGGAAACACCTACAGGAGTTTAGATGCTCCCCAATCAGCTGCTCTCAGAGGAAATCACTCAAACACACTCACACACACATAGGCCCAAAGCGTTCAGACGAAATCACATCAGATCAGGCTTAAATGAAAAGAAAGATGCATCAGCTAAAAGAAACTAAACTATGTTACCATACAAGATGTACAGTCATAGTAAAGTTTAGCAATAGTTTAGGATAGACTTGACAGTACAGGATATTAATGCTTAGTTGTGTAGTCTTACTATTGTAAAGTAAACTTTAGATGTAGTGTGTGAAGCCTAATAAAATGTTTGAGTATAGTATTGTAGTATAGTATGATAAAGTATAAAATGTTACCTATACTGTAAGAAAGTACTGGATAAAATATGCTTACTATAAGGGTTAGGTTTAGGATTAGGTTAATGGTTAGTACCTAGTTATTGTAATTATTGTATCAAATACCTAGTATGCACATGCGGAAAAGGACTGTAAAATAAAGTGCTACCATATGAAGATATAGTTATACTAAAGTTACATTTAGTATAGTAAAGTGAAGTTTAGTTTAACAGAATCTATGTTTGAGTATAGGATGGAACCATTACATTTATAGTAAACTCTAATCAATTTTGGTAACTAGTTATAGTCTAATGGTAGAATATAATAGTTATATTATGTCTTATTAGTGTAGTTATAGCACAGATGTATAGTTTATAATAGTAAAATCCAGTTCGGTCATAGTATAATATATCTTTAGTCTAATCTAGTGATAGAATAGTACATGTGGTAAGAGTAAGTGTAATAAAAATGACTATATTCTAGTTATTTATTAGTCTAGATATCTAAAAGTTTATAGTATAATAAATAATCAGGTATGATTGTAGACGGCACAGTATGGTTCTGGTAATGTTCTGGTCAAATCTAGTAATGTTTATCAATAATCTAGTACTAATCTAATAGTCATTGGTCTAGTTATTGGTAAATCTAATCAAGTCACTCACAGTCTAATAAAGATTGTTTATATTAAAGTACAGTTTAGTGATAGAACAGTAGTTCAATAATATTCTAATAACATTGATTATAGTATGATTAGTCTTGCGCAATTGTAGTATATGCTCTGATGGGTCGTATTTCAGGGATTTGGACAAACAACCTATACGAGCGTATTGGTTGGAGGACAGGTTGCCAGGTTCGGTTATAGAATAGTTCTAGTTTGGTCTAGGGATAAAAAAGTAAATAGTAGGTCTAATAAAGTTTGGTTAGTGTAGTACTAATAGTTATAGAACATAATGTATAGTATAGTATAGTAATGTAGTGTAGTGTAGATTATAGTAGTGTATAGTATGGTATGGGATAGTATAGTATAGTAGTGTATAGTATAGTTAGTGTATAGTATAGTAGTATATAGTATAGTCTAGTAATAAAGTAAAGTTTAGTTCTAGTAAGTTTCGTTATAGTCAAATTTGTATAGTATAATATAGTACAGTACATTGCAGTTTAGTATAGTATAGTAGTGTATAGTATAGCATAGTATAGTAGTGTATAATATAGTAGTGTATAGTATAGTAATGTATAGTGTAGTAGTGTATAGTATAGTAGTGTATAGTATAGCATAATATAGGATAGTAATTTATAGTTTAGTATAGTACAGTACAGTATAGTATAGTAGTGTAGCGTATAGTAGTGTATAGTATAGTTTAGTAATAAAGTAAAGTTTAGTTCTAGTAAGTTTGGTTATAGTCAAATTTGTATAGGATAATATAGTACAGTATATTGCAGTGTAGTATAGTATAGCATAGTATAGTATAGCATAGTATACTAGTGTATAATATAGTAGTGTATAGTATAGTAAAGTAGTGTATAGTATAGTATAGTATAGTATAGTAGTGTATAGTATAGCATATTATAGTATAGTAGTGTATAGTATAGTATAATAGTGTAGTGTATACTAATATATAGTATATTATAGTATAGTAGTGTATAGTATAGTATAGTAGTTTAGTGTATAGTAATAAATAGTATATTATAGTATAGTAGTGTATAGTATAGTATAGTAGTGTAGTGTATAGTAGTGTATAGTATAGTCTAGTAATAAAGTAAAGTTTAGTTCTAGTAAGTTTGGTTATAGTCAAATTTGTTACAGTAAAGTATGATTTGAACATCGTCTAATGATAGAAGAGTAAACTGTTATTACAATAAGTCTGGTTGTATTTTTGTAAAGTCTAGTTATAGAACAGTAAATCTTAGTTAGACATAATAATTCTAGAATGCCAAGTTCAGATTATGATTCTGACGAACTGATCATCAGTTTAGTATTTCATATGGAACGGATGAGCTGTATGGAGTCATTGTATGAGCATAAAACGTTTTCTACTTTCTGAAGACTTTGACCCAAATTTGTGGTTAATTTCCTGTTTGTGATGGGCGATCATTCATGTGACGTGTAGGAGCTGCTAGAGAAAAACACTTGTTGAATTCTTAAAGAAAGTTCATATAATCGCAGCGCTCAGAGTTTATAAATAGCGTCTCGACTCACTCACCGTGACCATAGTGATGGACTTTAAAATTGACATGACCATGTGATCTGCTGAATTGCTGTTAAAAATATCATGCTATGACATCAGCATCAGGTAATGGGTGTTTGGCTGTTAATATCTGTTGTTAACTCTTGAATTCATCAGATGTGAGGTGTTTAATAGCTGGTTGTCAGAGTGAGTGTTAACGCTCTCTCTCTGTGTGTGTGTGTGTGTGTGTGTGTGTAAAGGTGAGGTCAGGACATTCGTCAGGCTTTGAAAGATGAGTTTTATTCAAATCACCACACAGGCTTTTTTGAAGATGAAGAGAGAGGAAGGGAAATGACATATAGAGGCAGTATTTTACTCTCTGTATGAGTGTGTCGGGCAGCTGTGTCATCAGAAACAAGTTGTGTGAGCGGATGTGAATCCCCTAACTTTCTCTTTGGGTTGTGAACTGGTCAAACTCTTCTTATTAGGTTGCTTCACTGCTTTTTAACACACTGGCATGCACACATTCACAGAAGAAGCGTGTCTCCAAGTGAAATGATTTAGTAACAAACCACACATTTGTATCTCTTTCACTAACTGAATTAAATGAACAGGTTTGTCCATCAGAACTAAAACACTTCTCTTTTGTAAGTGGTCGTCAGCTGGTCATTATCATAAAATTAACCTAGACCCCAATGTGAGGGTTTGCATCAGCATGAGGGGGGTTTATTTTGTGATAATGAAACTGGCACCGATAGAGATGGTGCATAGATGTGATTGAATAATCTCATTTTTCGGGGCACTTTTTTTTGCAATAATGAAACTAGCACATATATGGAGGACATCAATTTCCTGGTTCAGCGATAAATTCTACAGTGTAGAGTCGTGTTACAAACATATTTGACTGCAGAAATTCATTTATGACCAGTCATGATCAGGTGCTTTAGAAAGCTACAGTTAAATATGATCTACAAAATGCATATAAAAAACAGAAGTGAATTGTTACTGTAAATCAAGGTTAATTGATAATCTAGATTTTTTTTTAAATATTATCATTTTTTATTTTGATTCTTTGCATTAAGTTTTGCTCTCTAAAATGTTGCAACCTGATTAATTCTCTTGTATTTCTTTCTCTTTCGTTTTTTGAGGAGAAGCTCTTTTCTCTACCATTCTAATCACTATTAGTACTTTGTTTATTTGAGTCCAAATTACGTTTGTACAATAATAATAATAAAAAAAGATGACTTGATGAAAATATTAGCTACTAAAGATGAAAAAAGTCTCAATGTGACACCATATCGTTTTACATATTATAAAGTATGTGTATATTTTATTCAGCAAGGATACATTAAATTGATCAAAAGTGTCAGTAAAGTACTTTACAATGTTTTGGTGTTGTTCGTTTGCATTTTCCATTCACCTAAGAATCCTGATTTTTTTTTTTTTTTACAATTTAAGTAAAAATATTAAGCAGAAACTGATTATGTTTCTTAAGCATATCAGAATGATTTCTGAAGGTCATGTGACACTGAACACTGGAGCAATGATGCTGAAAATTCAGCTGCACATCACATTAATAAATTACATTCTAAAATGTATTCAAATAGAAAAAAGTTATTATAAATAATAATATTTTAAAATATTTTTTTATTAAATAAATGCAGCCTCAGTGAGCAGAAAAGACTTCTTTCAAGAACATTTAAAAATGGTACTCTTTGAGCAATAGTGTACATACATTCTCACCACTGTGTGTGTATTTTGATCTTTTAAATTTGTGTTATGGAAATCTGTAGTTAAGTCGTTCTGAGCTGTGTGTGTGTGTCTGTAGGAGGAGTCTCTCTGTGCGTGTGTGTGTGTGTGTGTGTGTGTTTTGAGCGGGACATACGGTAACGTACCCAGCAGTGATTTAGAACCGCGCTGAGATCCAGATGATTGTTCTGGTTCCCTCGTTCCCACACCCTCCCGCGGTGAGAGCGCACGGAGCACAGCGCACTCTCCAGTGTTTGAGAACACGCCAGTGTAAAAGTATCTGGCATGTAACAAAAGACCGCTTCGGATCAGGTTCAACTTTGATAAACCTTGTCCTAGTGACTCGACAGACAAAGGCGTGGTGTGTATCCCGGCATAACCTCACTCCCTCGCTCCGCTCTCTCGCTCTGTTGAGTGTGTAACAGTGACGGTGAGGTTTGGACGCAGGAGTTTTTATGTAATCACGGCCTGTTAGCGTGGGGTTAATCAGTGCTGCTCCAACATGCCGTGATGGATCTGAAAGCAGCTGCTTGCCATTGAAATAAAATCTGGTCCCCGTCACAACCACAATTAAAATGAATGAATAATTGAGTCTGGCGGTCATCTGCCCATTCACCTGATACACTGTCCCTGACCACACTGAACAAAGCTCCCCCTCTCTCTGTGTTGTTTTAATGAGAAGTCTATACTGTATTCACACAGTTTACCCGAGTGCATATTTCAATCTTTAAGCCCTCGGATTCATTCTGCACTTAGCTGAAGTGATAGACATTCGGCTTATGTTCACAAAGAGAGCAGATGAATGATGTTTCCTGTATTCTGTCTTAGACATGACCGCCGCTGCTCACAGTCTCAACGAATGAGAAGTTCACGCAAAATAAAAGTCACAGCAGATAGTGAAAACACGCTGAGAAGGGTTCAAAGCAGTTTAAAAAATTCTCTAGATTTTTCTCATTAGAATGTTCACTTTAAATTCTAAAATGTATCAGATTTTCTGAAGAATCTTTTCATCTCTGAAACAGTGCAAGTCATTCTTATAGACTATAAAGAATCATAGATAATGTTTCTGAGTCAGAGTATGGTCAAATATAAGCCAGTTACCTGTAACTGATCGATTTCAAATAGAAAGATACTATATTTTAAGTAAATTGCAACATTAAAATGTGTAAACTTTATATTTAATGTAAATAATATATTATTATATTTAATTCAAATTAATATGTAAAACATACATTTATTTATTTATTTATCTATCTATTTGTTTCTGTCTAGTAAATAGAAATAATTGTACATTTAAATGAATTAATATATTTATAGAATTTTTTTGTTACTGCAAACTATATATATTTACATATCTATCTATCTATATATATATATATATATATATATATATATACACATATACACATGTTTTTTCTGTGAATTGTTTTTATACTGACCCAACAATATTCTATCCCCTAACCCTAAACCTAGCATTTACAGAAAACCTGTTATCATTCTCTCAGATAAACATCCTGTACTATTTTTAATTATTTTTTCCCACAGGCCAGCCCTCACAATGTCAAAAATGTCAGCTTTTACTCTCCTTGTGGGGACATTTGGTACACACACACACACACACACACACACATATATGCATCGTTAAAGTTTGAAAATATTAGAAATCATTATGAAATTGACTTGGTTAATAATAGTAATTTTTTTATGAATGTTTATATTTTCCCCTATAAATATGCAATAATATTTCCCTTTACAAACAGTACTGTGATAATACCATATATTGTTTTTTGTTTTTTTACTAATTTTGTAGATATGATTTTTTTTACTGATCAGTTTTTCAAGGATTTCGTTTACTTATATAAACTATCCCTTTCAGTTAGATTTTTGTTCTCACGCATTTTTGGTTGAGTTGCTGTAATGGCGTGATCGCGAATGTTTGTTTCAGGATTCACCAAAGCTCGATTCGTCTGAAGCGTGAGTTCTCTTGCAGGGCAGCACTGAGTGATGCTGCGATAGCATCAGACCCCCGTTTCTGACCTGTCAGCTCATTTTACTGTATTAGACTTTCTAATTAAAGCGACGGTGAGAACGAGGCGGTGGGGGGTCCCGCGCTATCTAGTGCACTTTACATGCACTCTGAAAAGTGACAGATGCACAAGACCAGTGAACAAATGCCATCCTTTTACATTTCACCACAGACAGTGATGGAGCAGTCAGACAGTGAGCGATCGAAACAAACTTAGAGAGAGAGAGAGAGAGAGAGAGAGAGAGAGAGAGTAGTGGTTGCTGACCTTTAGGTGTTTGCTGGTGGAGTTGCGTCTTGGTGAGAAGTCTCTGCGTGTCAGGAAACAGACTGCTATCCTCCGACTCAAACATGTGAAAGTGAACACAGACAAGAGAGAGAGAGAGACGGGGGGAGAGAGATAAGCAGAGGAGTTGCGTTTTGCACAGAAGGTGTGTCGTGAATCAGGGAGAGAAAGAGAGAGAGAGAGAGTGAAGAGAGAGAGACACTAAACAAAAGTTCACACCCACCCAGCCCTCCCTCCAAACCAAAAGTATGTTGGCAGCCGGCCGCACGTGTCCACCTGACATGCACCTCGCTATGGGAGGAGAGTAACACACACACACACACACACGGTTTACCTGCAGACGCTGGCAGCCTGTCATGCACTGATAGCAACATGATCATCAACACGTTTACATTCAGAATAAATGCACACACACACACACACACGCACAGAGTATCATGTGTTTCTGCACTGATTCGGAAAGTTTTTAACAAATGTGATTTATTTCATTGGATTTTTCTTTAAGATAAGAACAGATTTAAAGTTTTATTAATGAAAAATATGGTTTGTATGGAAGTCTGTTTTTGTCGTAAAAAACATTTCATCTGTTTATCTCACAATTTGGAAAGTTTAATTGCGAAAGAAAAAACTTTATCTGAAATTGCTTTTTTCTTGCAATTCCCGCTTTATTTAATTCAATGCAATTATTGTTATTATTTTCTCAGAATTGAGAGGTAAACTTGAAATTTTGAAAACATTTTAAAACACATGTGGCCGGGCAACTTATAAATAGAGTGAATTCAGGTAAA
Source organism: Carassius auratus (assembly GCF_003368295.1). NCBI lineage: Eukaryota > Metazoa > Chordata > Actinopteri > Cypriniformes > Cyprinidae > Carassius > Carassius auratus. Next base: position 4,463 of record NW_020523918.1, on the reverse strand, counting down.
TTGGGCACATTTGTTGCAATTACCTTAAAAGAAACGTTATATAACATTGATATGTTATATGTTAATCACATATCGATATTAAAATAAAAAAATAAATTACATTTATATAGATATTACAACGATATGTGAGTATATTATAAAGTACATTGTAATATAGCCACTACATATTGTTGGTCAAATGATTGTAGGAGATGATGTTTTGATATAGCATATTGTTTTATTTTTATGAACATAAAATGTTAACATAAAATTCTCTTTGGACATAACCTGACTCCAAAAAAGGACTTTTGTTTGTGCAACCCAATGCAATTATGTTATTTTGTCACCTGGAATAAAACATGGTTCATATGAAGGGTTAATTGAGGATAACTGGGCCATTTTCTTCTCAGTTATTTCAGTGGCAAAAAGAGGCCCAATTTACCTGAATTCTCTCTTATTTATAAGTAGCCTGACCACATTTGACACATTTACATTCAGAATTAATGCAGAAAACACACACTGTATTCGCCACACTTTATGTTAATGGCATTGCAGATGAATTATACATGACTTTTATTGTGCTTAAGTCAGAGAAACACATGTGGGGAGTTTTATATCATACAGTCTGTCAAATATAGTCAATTTAGTATGTAATAAGTGAGGATAGTTAAAAAATATATTATAAAATAATATATAAAAAAATATATAAATGAAAAAAGTAGTTTTGTAAAATATAAATTAAGGCTTCTAACAGACATGTCAATTTTATTTCATTACATTTTATTTAATTACATTTAATTTATTTATTTTATTTTATTGCTTGTTTGTTTTATCGATCAGTAAATATAAATTAAATATTTTATAATTAATATATTTTATTTTTTTCATTAATTGATTAGTTATTTCATTGATTAAAGTATATATATATATATATATATATATATGTATGTATGTATGTATGTATGTATGTATGTATGTATGTATGTATGTGTGTGTGTGTGTTGAATAATATTTGAGAATTGATCAATTAATAAAATATTATTAAATTTACAAACTATTTATATTTAATTGCATTGTTTAATTTACTGGAATAAATGTGTTTATATAGAACATTTCTATATTTATTCAATGCTTTTACATTTTATTATTTATACATGATACTGTGTGATTATTACCATATAATATATTTTAATTAAGAATGAAAAGGTTTATAGCATAGTACTTAGTTGTAAGTAAATACTCATGTATTAAGTAGGCTGCATATTTATTGTGAATATTTTGATCACGGCCCCCGTGGAAGATGTGTATATGGGTGTGATGTGTAAATATGTGTTGATCTTCTCATGGCTGAGTTCCCAGCATTCAGTGTCTGTGCTGTTAACGTTTAAAGTCAGGGAGGGGTTGGAGATCTGTGGCAGCTCCATTAATACCCACCTAAAGAAGGGAGCGGCATGTTTTCTGTGAGGCTCATGAGTAAGGTGTTTGTGAATGCAAGGTTGTGCGCCCACACACATAATTACACAATGCATCAAGTGTGCGGTGCTAAACGCATTACTGTGTCATTCCATGCTGTGCAAACGGCATCATTTAAAGATCAAGATTAATTTTGTTTACCCGGCTCAAATCATTCTTGAGCACTTTGATACCTGGAGGAGGACTTTAATTCAGCAGCGTATCATTAATAATGCAATGTCATGATCTGATGAGTATGGTGTGTTTTTTTTCACCGCAGTCACATGGTCTGAAAAAAAAAGGTGTGATCATTGGACGTCACATGATTATGGAAGCCTGTTTCCTCTGCGGAATAAAAAAAAAAAAAAGTTAAAAAGGCACTTTTTTTTCTCGGAAATCGTAAAATTGTGAAATTTTCCTCCAGAATTCTGAGTTTTCTCACAATGCGACTCTTTTTTTTTTTCTCAATTCTTTTGGTTTTTCGCAAATTTAGGCTTTTCATGTCGCAATTCTGCTTCTTTGTTTATCTCACAAATTTTACGTTTCTATCTTGCAGTTCAAACTGGAAGTAATTGTTTGAATTGTGAGACGAAACATCCCAATTACCTTTATTTTTTATCCCGTGGTGGAAAACCGCTTCAATACATGATTTCCAAAATAAGACAAAATGAAAGTTTGTTGTTTTGTTTTCTTTTTCTTTTAAAGGACCCATATGACGAGGATTCAGATCTTCCTTGATCTTTTGAGATAAGAGTTTGATGTTTGACCTATGAAAACATACTGTAACTTTCAGAACTCAAAGCTGCATTAAAACAAAGATCCTAAAATGACTCGTTGTGAACTTCGCCACTGCGTCAGAATGAATATGTTAAAGCCTGACCGCCCACATTCACATCAGCATCACCTATTGGATCACCAGAAGCATAGAAACGAGCTGTTGCATTTACTATGGCCTTAACACACAACAAGATGGATGCAGAATCACACAGATTCATGATGCCATTGAAGAAATACTCGATTTTCCAGTTCTAGATCAGTAATATGACAAGAGTGTAAACAATGCCAAAAATACTATTTATGTCATTGGATTTAGGATTATGTGTTGTTGTATTTTTGCGCATCTTCTGAATCTCGGTTTCATTGATTATTGTGTTTCAGAAAGATGAATGGCTCCGTCTAGTTTTTTCTGCTTCTTTCTCTTTCTTTTTTGTGATCACTGATTGTTTGAGACGAGACAAACCTATAAATGAGGACTCACTCTTTAGCTGAAACTGCAAAAAAATCAACCACTTCCTTTCCTGCTATGCCTGTGTGTGTGTTGTGTGTGTGTGTGTTTCCCTGAGCAGTGACAAACATCTCTCTCCTAATAACACACACAAGGGTGTTTCTTCAACTTTGGGGCCTTTTGACCCTGTGGACTTGCATGAAACTCATTTTTATCCTTTTTATGAGTTAAACTCTTTTCTTTTCTACCTCGTCTTGAATGATGTATTGGGTTTGATCCCATTCTGTGGTGGAAACACATTATTTTAATACTACTTAAGAATTAAAAATGTTCATTCTTTTTGTATAATACGACAAAATTAAGATGACTGGAACTGATGCACACCAAAAACCAATCTCAAGCTTGCTCTTCGCTCACGTAGTCTCAGCTACACCAACCTGTGAAGAAAAAGCTTTATTGAATGCGAAGTTGTTGGTGGAAATGAATTAAATTAAATATGCAGATGTGATGGGTGGATTTTGGATGGACTGTGGTTTTAATCTATGAAATGGTGATTGCTTATCTAAAATCTTTAAATATGGCTATGAAATAATAGGCACATACATAATACATAATCTGTGTGTGTGTGTGTGTGTGTGTGTGTAGATATGTAAAGATAGGTGGTTTCATAATGTGTTTAATATAAATCAGTTACACATTTACATTTTCATTATACATATACACGTGTGTGAATATATATGCGTAAATATACAGAGATATTGTGTGTGTGTGTGTGTGCTTGTGTGTTTATATTAGTGCTGTCAAAATTAGCGCGTTAACGCATTCGATTAATTTGAAATATTTAACGCGTTAAAAAAAATAACGCAATTAACGCGGTTGCAGTTTTTTTATTTCCAGTTGTGCCTATGTATGTTCAACGTGCAAAGAAATATGGATAAGACCAAGAATGACATTTAGACGGAACGTTTCAGTATAAAACTCTGCCGGATTACTCTTCAGTCTACCCAAGAAAACATTACTCTTCATTTAGTCTGCCACAAGAAACAGCAACATTAAAATCATGAACTCAAATGTCATTGTTTTAAAAAAAAACAATGACTGTAACAGTGCGTAAATCAGACCTTTCTGTAACGCTAACGTTAATAAGCTTAAACGAAAATAATGAAATAATTGTGTAGCGGAGAGTTTTTTGTACACAGTGCCGCGAACTGTCAATCACTCCTGTACGCGTGCATCACTGTCCTCCTCGCAGCTGCAGCAACTTGCGCTCTCTCTCTTCATCAGGCTTTAAAACAAAAAAGGGGACAAAAAGATCATATTGTCTTTGTGCATAGGCTATAGATTAATTAGATAAATGAATATCTAAATTTGTGCCTTGCCGTCTACGGTATTTTTTTAGAACTTAGAAAAAAGATGCTGCAGCCAATGAACAGCCAGCGGGGTGGCAGGACGACTCAACCTCCGCAGACAGTTTTTAATGTTTATCAGACAATAAATACTCAAGATTTTGCTTTAGTATAACTCACAACGGTTTCACACACCTTCTCCGGCCACGTTGAGTTGTTGACACTTAACAGTGGGAAAAGCGACACATGCGCTATTCACTTGTATAACTTAAGGGTGAATGGGTAATGTAGTTTCTGCTCTGGGTGGGGATGAATTAGGAAGCTTGCATTGTGAAGGGCGCTCTGAAAATCGGCAGTGCAGGTAAAAGATTAAAACCTCTATTAAAACAGATGTCCAAATGAGTGTACCGGTACGCTACAAGCACGTTCTGGGCACACGAGAGGTGGCGGTACGCTCAAGA
>NW_020523917.1:0-17658 GCF_003368295.1 Carassius auratus | reverse complement strand
CGAATCCTCCTTTGGTGTTTCTTATGGACCAGTAAGGTCTTTTTTAGTTTGAGCTGAAGAACATTTTTAATAATAAAGAAATAGAACTGCCAGTCCGAGGCCCCTGAACACATTGGGCCCCTAAGCTGCAACCTATTAAGACATTTTTTTTAAAGTCTCATTTGTTAATGCATTAATTAAAATGAACTAGGAGAGATAAATTATTATTGTTAGTATTACTATTACAAGGGAAAAGTATGGTGGCCGAGAGAGCTCAATGCACTGCAACTTCAGAAAACATGCAAATAGAAAAAAAAAAAAAAACACACCAGCAATTTAAGAAAACATCTTCTTCAGTTGAGAATGGGCCAACTGATTCAAGCTGTTTGAAGAGCAACTTTGACTGAAATAACCACTCGTTAAAACCATGACAATGAGTTCACTGTACTAAAATGGCCCCCACAGTCACCAGATCTCAACCCAATAGAGCATCTTTGGGATGTGGTGGAACGGGAGCTTCGTGCCCTGGATGTGCATCTCACAAATCTCCATCAACAGCAAGATGCTCTCCTATCAATATGGGCCAACATTTCTAAAGAATGCTTTTAGCACCTTGTTGAATCAATGCCACGTAGAATTAAGCAGGTTCTGAAGGCGAAAGGGGGTCAAAAACAGTGTTAGTGTGGTGTTCCTAATAATCCTTTAGGTGAGTGTATATTATATACATTCCTAAAGGATTGGAGAAATCTCATGTGGTTCTGGAAACATTTTGAATCCTGTGTTAAATGTACTAGAGGCCCTATAACCATACTGGATATGTGCTGTTACAATTCCCAAAGGTCATGGTCAAGTTTTCCCATAAAAATAAAAAAACAATAATAAAGGATTAACCCATGCAGTGTGACCAATTACCCAAATTGTGCTTGATGTGTGGAGTAGAGTGGAATGCAGCAGCATTAGCAGGCAAGCTGGAGCAGATATTTAGACAGTGTCACGGCTAGAGAAGGATAAAGAGAACAGAGAGAGTAATGAGACAGCTCGCAGAGAGAGATAATGAATGTGTGTTTGTTAGGCTGCTTATATGTGCATGTGAGCATGCATCCCAGAGCTGCCGATTAGAATGGGGGATGAGACAGCTTTTGTTTCCTGCCTCTGTGAACTGAGAAAAGAGGGGATTTTCTTCTCAGAAGTGGAGAGCAGCATTTGGATCAGAAGCAGCTGTCTTTCATTCAGAGCCTGCGTTGCTTACCGACGCTTTGCGACATCCTGTCCTGTGTCTATTATCCTAGAACTGTCCTCATCCCCTCATCTTTTTATGTCTTAGGTCTGGTCAGTCCAACCTTTCCTGTCCCTGTCATTTTCACGATTTCCTTTCATTCGGACTCGTCCTTAGCTCTGTCCTTTCCTTGCATTTTAACCATCTGAATTTGTCCTTTCTGTGCCCTATTTCAGTCCTTAGCACTCAAGCAAACATTATTTTTTCGAAGAACACTACATTGAATTCTGGGTAAATTGTGTGCAAAGGGATGGTTTATTTTAATCAATGTCAGAGAGGTTACGTAAGCAGATTAATTTGGGAATGATATCCATGTTTACAATGCTGCTTAACTGGCATCTGGGTACAGGAAATCATGGAAATTATTTCAGGGTTTTGTTATATCACCAGTCTGTGCATAAGATTGTATAAGCATAGGATTTATATGCAAGTGTGTATTTGATAACCATAGGCTTAGAAATAGTGTGTGTAAATGAACTGATAAATATGTGAGATTTGAAGGACCACAGCCAATGGGGAAACACCTCACTCCCAGGGGCATTTTTTTCCTCTGCATGCTCCCGGTTCCCTCCCCTTTTTCCTCACTGCAGTTAAAGAGAAGGTCATTCATAAAATGTGACTACATTGTCAAGCTCTGTAAGTATCTCATTTTAATAAACCCACGTAAATTAGACAAACTGCCTCAGGGATTGTGCTTTTCTGCCACATAATGGATTTCATACATCCCCTCGGGTAGACATTCATCATGTCCTCATGCTGCGTTTGGTGCAAAGCCTGTAATGACCATAAAGGTTCATAATGCACCATCGGATCTAGAACGGGCAATTCAGCTGAATGATTTAAAAGGTTTAAATCTACAAAATTATTTACAATGACAATATGTCTTTTGAATATGGCATGACTATAAAATAAAAACATTAACTTTTTACTGCTATCTTAAAGTACTCTCCTTTTTATATTTAATGCTGGATGTTGTCTGCAAGAAACAGATGTTTTATGGTAATGTTATCCTAATTGAAAATGTCTGGGAAAGTCATTTAATGAAATATTAAAAGCCATGGAAAAAGTGCTCCAAAATATTTCTGAAGCTAAATTTTCTCTTGTGTTCAGCAAAACTTGTTTGGCAATTTAATCGTTCTTTGATTATTTTCTGTTAATTGGTTAAATGGTTCCCAAAATAGCCCAAAATAGCCTGAACGATTTATCACAATGAATTTTGGTACCCTCACACTCTTAAAAATAAAGGTTCCAGAGGGTTTTTTTTTTTTTTACAACAGTGCCATAAAAAGAATCCTTTTTGGTTCTCCAAAGAACCTTTAAGTGAAAGAACCATTTTTTTATTTCTTTCTTGTGAAGAACATTTTATTGATCTAAATAATCTTTTTCCACTATGAGCCTGTGCAATCGACAGTTTCATGTAACCATGAATGGATACAAATAAAGAACCTTTATTTTATTTACTTTTTTATTAAGTTCTGGAAATTCATTGGTCAAAAACATTCTGTCATAAATATCTGGAGCTATTTTTATGTTTGAACTTCTCTTTTCTGGACTTTTCTGGATGCTACTGTTATACTGTATATATAGTCTTTTTTTAGTTTGTTTTACAGTATAAAGCACTGCCCATTTGTGTTGCATTAAAAAGAGCAGCTCAGAAATATCCAATGTTTGGAACAACACTGTGTGTGTGTGTGTGTGTGTGTGTGTGTGTGTGTGTGTGTGTGTGTGTGTGTGTGTGTGTGTGTGTGTGTGTGTGTGTGTGTGTGTGTGCACGCATTGGCATGGTAGCCCTGGAGAGCAATGGAGAACGCACTGCTGAGGGAACCTCCACACTATTGGTCTATGGTAGAGGAGGTTGTGTGTTGTGTGTTATCAAGATCTGTGAGATACCTTTTGTGGAGTTAAGAAAATGGTTTCCAGATAAAAATAGAGCCCAGTTCCGTCCTGACCCATTTTATAGACAGTAGGCTCTGGAAAAACCCCCTTGGGCTGAGTGAGAGAGGGTGAGAAAGAGAGCATGAGAAAGATATGGGGATTGGGTGGCGCTGACATAGTTGTAAGGCTCTTGATAGAAATAGCTTTGGGCCAGTTGCCATGATCAGCCTTTATTCAGGCGACACAGGCTTCAATTTAAAACTACTACAAAGTTTCCACCAGATAACTTGAGGTATAATGGCATTGTCTGAGCACAATATGTGCATGTGTGGGTGTGTGTGATTGTGTGACCTCAGACAAGATGTGTAGAATATGTGTTGTGGTGCCTTTATCTCAAGTTTGATAAATGGTTTCTAGACTCCCTTCTTCACAGATAGCATTGAGATTCAGAATGCTCCCATCGCTGAGATGCAATCACACTCATCACACTGCAGACTTAAAGAGACACCTGCAATTTCTAAAGGTAAATGAAAAGCCAGAGACTTACTGATATGAATCCAAACTAGAACATGCAATTGCTTCCAAACACACCTCATTCCCAGCGCTCCCTCACAAGCTGACAGGGAGAGAAAGTCAGAGAGAAACAGAAGTGTAAGTGATTCAGTAATCTTCTCTTTTCCTCTTGCGGGTAATGAACTGCAGATTGTAGCTGTTCATCCCCATAAACCCTCTGTGGCATTTTAAGCTGCCTCCATTTCCCATAAGCCCCCTTATGAACCCTAGTACCCTTCAACTGAGTCTTGTTATTCCGTGGTCTCTCTGTCTTTGCCCAAGGTGATCTTATTAGTATTCCTAGGGATTTTTAAGCATTTTGATAGATACTAATATGTAAAATATAATGTATATGAAATTTAGTGAACTTCAACAAGGAGAGGAGCTTGCACACATAATGGTAGAAGATTTCTTACAAAAAAGACTTTATTTAGAGGCCAAAAAGTGCAAAGTCAAATTTGGTAAATGGTTTAACAAATCAATATAATGGTGTTAAACACATTTAATGGATTTTTAAGATTTGTAACAGTTTGTACATCTCTAAAGTTGACAGTTTACATTTTAGATGCTGTCAGCACCTTGATATTGTTAAATGGAAGTGTGCTAGACTCACACTTTTCATGCGAATAAAAATGAGATTCCATTACTCTGCCACTTGCTTATTAGTAATACTTCCTGGTTGTCATCGCTGTTCCAGGTCGTTCTTTAAAACAGGAGATGCCATCTAACATTCCATAACATGAATCTTATTGACTGGGACCCACCATTCATCACTCAAAACAAAGATAAATGCCATCAGTGATATGGAATAGCTCCGCCCAACCTCGCCAGCTGCAGAACCATCAGTAAACGTCACCATAGACAGAGCATAAATGGATTATGACCTCGCCTGCATTCGTTTCATCCATCCACTTATGTTTCCTAATGCAGCCCTGCATGCTTTATAGACTTATGTAATGTTGTATGCCACTGAACATCTGCTGAACGCACAAACATAGGCAAATTATTCTTCCCACTTATGTACATATAAGTGGCATGACATTACATATATGTACACAAGCTTTATGTTTATACAGTCTTGTTCAAAATAATAGCAGTACAATGTGACTAACCAGAATAATCAAGGTTTTTCGTATATTTTTTTATTGCTACGTGGCAAACAAGTTACCAGTAGGTTCAGTAGATTCTCAGAAAACAAATGAGACCCAGCATTCATGATATGCACGCTCTTAAGGCTGTGCAATTGGGCAATTAGTTGAATTAGTTGAAAGGGGTGTGTTCAAAAAAATAGCAGTGTGGCATTCAATCACTGAGGTCATCAATTTTGTGAAGAAAACAGGTGTGAATCAAGTGGCCCCTATTTAAGGATGAAGCCAACACTTGTTGAACATGCATTTGAAAGCTGAGGAAAATGGGTCGTTCAAGACATTGTTCAGAAGAACAGCGTACTTTGATTAAAAAGTTGATTAGAGAGGGGAAAACCTATAAAGAGGAGCAAAAAATGATAGGCTGTTCAGCTAAAATGATCTCCAATGCCTTAAAATGGAGAGCAAAACCAGAGAGACGTGGAAGAAAACGGAAGACAACCATCAAAATGGATAGAAGAATAACCAGAATGGCAAAGGCTCAGCCAATGATCACCTCCAGGATGATCAAAGACAGTCTGGAGTTACCTGTAAGTACTGTGACAGTTAGAAGACGTCTGTGTGAAGCTAATCTATTTTCAAGAATCCCCCGCAAAGCCCCTCGGTTAAAAAAAAGGCATGTGCAGAAGAGGTTACAATTTGCCAAAGAACACATCAACTGGCCTAAAGAGAAATGGAGGAACATTTTGTGGACTGATGAGAGTAAAATTGTTCTTTTTGGGTCCAAGGGCCACAGGCAGTTTGTGAGACGACCCCCAAACTCTGAATTCAAGCCACAGTACACAGTGAAGACAGTGAAGCATGGAGGTGCAAGCATCATGATATGGGCATGTTTCTCCTACTATGGTGTTGGGCCTATTTATCGCATACCAGGGATCATGAATCAGTTTGCATATGTTAAAATACTTGAAGAGGTCATGTTGCCCTATGCTGAAGAGGACATGCCCTTGAAATGGTTGTTTCAACAAGACAATGACCCAAAACACACTAGTAAACGGGCAAAGTCTTGGTTCCAAACCAACAAAATTAATGTTATGGAGTGGCCAGCCCAATCTCCAGACCTTAATCCAATTGAGAACTTGTGGGGTGATATCAAAAATGCTGTTTCTGAAGCAAAACCAAGAAATGTGAATGAATTGTGGAATGTTGTTAAAGAATCATGGAGTGGAATAACAGCTGAGAGGTGCCACAAGTTGGTTGACTCCATGCCACACAGATGTCAAGCAGTTTTAAAAAACTGTGGTCATACAACTAAATATTAGTTTAGTGATTCACAGGATTGCTAAATCCCAGAAAAAAAAAATGTTTGTACAAAATAGTTTTGAGTTTGTACAGTCAAAGGTAGACACTGCTATTTTTTTGAACACACCCCTTTCAACTAATTGCCCAATTGCACAGCCTTAAGAGCGTGCATATCATGAATGCTGGGTCTTGTTTGTTTTCTGACAATCTACTGAACCTACTGGTAACTTGTTTGCCACGTAGCAATAAAAAAATATACGAAAAACCTTGATTATTCTGGTTAGTCACATTGTACTGCTATTATTTTGAACAAGACTGTATATGATCATGGGCCACAAATGACATATACAGACAGATTATGGCACTATTGGGGCCACTTTCAGTCAGAGAGCATCAGATCTGCTGTAGAAAGCAAAGAGTGAGGGTTTAACCTGGTTAGCATGGACCAGTTAGCCACTACTGGTGGATACTGTTACTAAACCATCTTTCTCTAGAGAAGGTTGCAAGAATGCATTTTTGTAAGGCAAAATATGGAAAAAAAAGTATTTTAGCACATCTGGTCCCATTAACACAAGCTCAAGATATTTTCATGTGTTATTCTACAATATTATATATATATTTTCTTTAAAGCTATTACTTAAAAAAGATTACTATATGGGACTACAGAGCTTGTTGGTGACATTAAACATCATCCTGTCTAACAGGAAAACTCATCTACTCACTAGTATGCTTTCACAGCCTCACTGTGTTTGTAATCAACTATACAAACTCAGAAAAAAAGAGTTGTCAGACGTTTAGTGATGGTGATGTTAAAATCATGGTGTAGTAGTTTGTTTATAGCCTATTACTTCTGGTGAATGTATTTAACCTACAAAATTATCAAAAGCTGTGTTCATTTGTGAAGATTATCACTTGTGGGTTAATTCCTTAGCTGCTGGGTGCTCATTCATTTTATTTTTTAAAAAGGCCTTCTTCACTCCCAGAAAGGATGCCACTTGTCACTTATAGCTTGATTCGTAACTTTGGTATCCCAGTGTTCCTTTGTGGCAGAGAAGCTTGCTTTGTGTGTTTCCCATGATCTTGAGATGAAGGGCATATTTCTCAGTCTACATCCTGTCTCGGTATAACGCCTATCGTTGTAGTCATGGATTTGGGACTAATACAGTTTCTCTGAAGAATATATGTGTCTTTGAAATAGCATAAATGGTATCAGTTATTCAACGGTGTCTTCAGCATCGTGTTACATTTCCAGAACGTCCTGCTGAGAATGTGATGGACATAGAGATCACGGTGGTCTCAAAATTTCAAGAAAATTTAAAAACTGCTGTGCTGCAAGACTGAAGCCTCTATAACAAGATCTTGTTTTGCTCTCTTACAAACATTTAAGAGAGTCTAAAAAGTGTTGTATCTGATGCTTTTGTTGTCGTTGGCAGTTTAACGTGACTTTTAAATGCCTCATCTGTTGAAGTTTTTGTGATGGGCGACAAGCCTTGTGGAACATTGCAGACTGCTTTTAGTAGCAGGCATTGTAAAGTGCCCCCACGTGAAGTGTTTTTGCATTTGCCATGTGGCAGTAACAAGGCCATTAACTCCACTTTGACGAGAGACAGAACCAGCACAGCAGTCAGATCCCACAACCTCCGTCTGTCAATTTCATGCTCTCTGAACCAACGGCTGTAAGAAGAAGCTTGCAGAACATCTTGGATGGGGACGTCATAGCTCAGATCCTGTGGTGGCTGCTGAGTGTGTGGATATACAGTATGTTTGGTTGAGTCTGCATGTTTGCTAGTAAGTGTGGTGTGCTAGTAAGCACACTTGCAGTGAGCGCTTCCTGTTACCTGCAGATCCCCACTGAAGCATGAAGTGAATGAGGAGACACATTTCAAGTTAGTAAAAAAAAAAAAAAACGATTGCATCTGCTCTACAAACATTTATATTTATACACTCAGCGAACCCTTTTTCACAGTTGTGTTCAAAATGTGTATTTATTAAAAAGATGGTATCCTCCACAAGCTATTATGTGACGTATGGTTTGAAAGGTCAACTTTGGGGTCATATATAGGAGGAATGAACTTGAAAATGTGAGATTGGAGGTGACGTTGTCCTTCACAGTGGCCATGCTAACTCGATTCATGCGATTAGATTGTTATTAGCATTCCATGAGGCTGATCATCTATTGATCTCCTTTGTCTGTGAGATTTTGAGGATATCAAATACGCGAGGCAAAAGCTGCTTAGTTTGATGCATAGGCCAAGTGGAAGGGAGGGTGGCATAAAATGAGTGAAAGAAAATAAAAATGAGAGAGCTGATGAAGACAAATTTAAGAAAAAAACCTGAACGTTGCATAGACTAAAAGCAGACAGGCAGAAATTTTTGTATTCGCTGGTTTTCACTCAAGCTGAGCTGGTTAATATTGGGCAAGAAAAACTCCTGTAAACCCTTTCGTCCCCTTCCAGCCCCCAGCATCTTCTACGTTTCTCCTTTCATCAGTCAATCCAAATCTCCAGTGGTTTGCAGAAACACTTCAGTCAGCCGTTTCTGCTTGGCTACCCTCAGTAAATCAATCCTGCTGATTTGGTCTGCTCTCTGACAGGACGGAGACCCTGACGCAGACTAAGAAAGATGTATACATGTTGCTCCTGGTTACAGTCACCCAGCTACAGTGGCTTGGATTGGTGGGAATGGCTTTAAGCGAAAGGGAAATGAATGGGAACGGGCAGGTTTGTTCAGAATGACCTAAATAAAAGGTTTAGGTTGAAAGCGGAATGTGTTTTTCGTCATCTCATGCCGCGACATTTTGAGTATCTATAGATTTGTGGGTAATGCTTTCAAGTGTGTACATTTACATTTGCATGCCGGTATGTATGTTGAGTGGAGCTCTCAGAGTATCTTTAGGGACAGCATTAAGTTTCATTAGTCATGCAAATGAATGCAGTTTATGAGTAGAATAATCTACCTCCTGCTCTTCATAAAACATTGCTTTCAAAGAAACATCATGATGGGATTTCTTCTTACTCTCAACAGATGCAGACTAATCTAATCTAACTAATCATTGTACAAAAGTACGACATTTATTTATTTACATGTCTGTGCGCAAAATGCTAACTTTGTCATCTTTCGCATTCACATACATCTATGCGCATGCATTTCAGATGTCTGTGCTTATTAGCATATTTGTCTTTTTCATTATTTGGCAGGAGAATTTCAACCCAGAGTGCAAATTCAAAGAGAGTGTGTTTGAGAACTACTACGTGACGTACTCCTCCATGCTGTACCGCCAAAGCCAGTCAGGACGCTCGTGGTACATCGGCATCAATCGAGATGGCCAAGTGATGAAGGGCAACCGCGTGAAGAAGACCAAAGGGGCCGCACACTTCCTACCTAAAGTTATCGAAGGTCAGATCTGATTTTAAACTTCAGACATATTCAGATGCAGATACAGATTAGCAAAGACTCACATGGAAAATTCCCAGATGGAAGATATAATATAATGTTTTAGTTTCTAGGTTTAAGCTTGTCAATAGCTGGTCCATGCAGGTGATAAGCTAACAGACCAGTTTGGACCAGCAACAAACCAGCTAATGTTGTCAGTATGGTTTATAATAACAATCAGGCTATAATGACCAGCCAATGACCAGCCAATAACCAGCTAGTTTAGACCAGATCATAACCATTTTACATTAGCATAAACCAGCTAGTAACCAGCTTGTAGTATATTTGACCAGATAATAACCAGCTCACACTAACTCATACCAGATAAATACCAGCTTCGACCACATATACCATCTTGTGCTAGCTAATGACCATCTTAGATCAGCTAACCCTTTTGCACCAGTTTAAACCAACCAATAACCAGTTTATAGCAGTTAATAACATGCTTGGACCAGCAAATTATCAAATTTCACCAGCTTGGACCAGCTATTGACCTGCTTGCACTAACTTTGACCAAATAATAACCAGACAGCACTAGCCTAGAACACCCACTAGCTTAATTTAAATTAATTTAATTAAATTACTAGCAAATAACTAGTTTGCTCTAGCATAGATCAGCTAATATATAGCTTCAAATAGCTTTAACCAGATAATAACCAGCTTGGACCAGCTAATGACCATCTTAGATCAGCTAACAACTAGCGTGCATCAGCTATAAACAAGTCAATAACTAGCTTGCACAGACCAGCTAACATCCAGCTTCAACTAGTTTTAAACCAGATAATATCTAGATTGTACCAACTATTGACCCTTCCCGTTGTTCATATTAGTGGTCAACCGACATGGGTCTTCAATGGCAGATTCTTTAAGATTTACATTGCACCAATTTTAGTTTCTCTGTTGTTGTTTTAAATCATATCTGTCTTTGTTCTTCTTGTTCCCACAGTGGCCATGTACAAGGAACCTTCACTGCATGAGCTTGTAGCGGAGCAGAGCCCTCCACGCAAAACTGTGAAGACTTCAGACTCCCCTTCTCACAAGAACAGCAGGAAAGAAGCCCCTAGAGCTGATGCTTCATAGCACAGGGGGCGCACAAAGGGAGGGTGAGGGACTACACTGACACTGAGAACTCCATTTTCCTTCATGCAATGGGGACAGGAAGAGCTGTGTAAGTGGCTGCCATCTGTGGGTTTTTAATGGGGCGAGATCAGACAGCAGTCCCTGGCTCACTGCATTGAGCGGAGAATCCTTGCCGCTCGACCAACGAACCAGCTACTATATATTTCCAGTGACCCGACATGGCACCTGACCCCCCATATGATCCCTTAATCCTCTGCAAAAACATGTTTCTTTGCCCCCTCATTGCCCTACTTAAGTTCTCTCAGGATGTGAGACAAAAAAATGCAAACAATATCCATCCTAACTGAAGAATTCAATTGACTTTTCTTTCCCTATGGTTTCTTTTGTTTGAATGAAGACTTTTGGTGTAGGAATGAGAGCGAGAGAGAGAGAGGTTATTATCCAATATCATCATAATGATTTCAGCAGATGAGACCCTCACTGGTTCATTTTTTCCCTGCCATCAGTTTGCCAATGGCTGCTCTGTGCGAGTCAGAACTATTGGAAGGAGTGCAGTAAAATTAGTTTTTATTGGACCATTCAAGAAGGATCCAGGTCTATTGTTCAGCAGGTGTAGATTGATTTCTGCTGGGCTGCTGCCAGGGGAGTCCAATGGTGTTGTGCAGAATTTGTGATTTTTAATTAAACATAACTTTGTAGTTCCACTTCCACTGTCTGATATTCTTCACAACCCAAACACATCTGTTTTTGGTTTAATTGTGGCTACACCTGCAGGCTGTAAGAAAAAAAAAAAGAACTAAATTCTCTTGGGACGACGATATTAATGTTTAATAGCCAGTGGGCTCGAAGCGGCACCCATATCACTGGAAAACGAGTGGAGATATGGGGCAATTGTTTGATAGTTCTTTGATGGAGATTACATGGAGTCCAGCAATGATTGCTTGAATTATTTATTCCTTTTCCAGGGGACGTTCTGCTTGTTCAAGCAGTTCAGATGAGAGATTTTAATATGCAAATTTAAATTGCGGCGAGCCGATCAATGACGCAGTGTTTGTGTGCATTTAGACGTGAGTATTAGAGTGTGAAAGAGACAGAATGATGTGAAATGAACATCTGCTTCCATTATTCATTTATGTGTGTGTGGCTGTCTGGGCACACGTGTAAATGCATTGGCTTGCACACCACAGTTCATAATTTTAACAGTTTGGTCAAATCTGGGCATTTTAATCTGCCTGGAAATGTTGACTGATTACCCTCTCCAGGTTTCATAACTGACACATAGCCAAGAGGAAGTGCTGTGACATCCAGGATCTCTTTGTAATTCTAAAGGCATCTTATCAGTCTACACACACCACATTATGCAAGTTGTTTGCAATGTGTGTGTTTGAGTAAAACATTGGTCAACCATCTTCTAAAAGGTGCCTGTTTGTCCTACGAAAGGGAAGTGATCTCCTCATTGATTATGACATCATGAATTTGTTTGGCCAATAGCAGCCACTGGGCCTGTAGAAGGCACAACCTGAGTGGCTATGGGTTATGATAGGTTCACAACTTTGGTTTTGCTGTTGTTCTGTCTGAGAAAGATCATTTGTTGATTCTTATTATGGTTCGCATGGATTTAATGTCCTTGAGCTGTGCCCAAACACCAGAACAGCAAAATAAATAAATACATAAATACATCAAATTAATCAAACTTTGACTAACAATATTAAATCAATGCAAACAGAAAGTCAGCCCGAATGTATTGTGGATGTTGGTGAAGGTTTGTGCATGTTGCAGAATGTTTTTAGCATGTTGAAGCATGGTAAGTGTATGTGTCTTGATGAAAGTTGATAGCAAGTCGAACATTAAAGGAATATTCCAGGTTTCAACTGAGTCAACAGCAGATGTGACATAATGTTGATTACATCGAAAAAGCATTTAAACTTGTTCCTCATTTTATTTAGAAAAAAAAAAGTCTAGGTTACAGTGATGCACTTCAAGTTTTTTTTTGATTTTCAAGCAAATATTGGGAAGGTTTTAAATTTTAGAAAACTCATTTATTGTTCTATTTATTAAAGCTGTCATGCTGTTAAATTACCTTTTGTTTTATAATGGTTATGGTTTTAACTGTTTCGTTGTCATGGCAAGTAAAATTGAATATATCTTTATACTGGAAAAAGTTAGTACGCTTTCTTTTTTTACACTAAAATCATATCAAAATGTTATTTTTTATATTGTATGGCTTTTTTAGTAAAGCAGTGAGTATTTTAAAGTTTAAGATTTGCCCTCTTCACTTTCATTGTAAGTGATTCTTTTCAAATCGATTTTTGTGTTAATCAACATAATGCCACAAGTGCTGTCGATTGAGCTTAGCTTGTATCAAGCCTGGAACATTCCTTTAAAAGATATTGTAATGTGTAGCATGAGAAAGTCTAGAAAAAGTTTGGTTATGCAAGACGAGAGTTGGGATGAAGACGATTCTGTGAAAATCCTGAGGGCAGCTCTGTGATTGAAGTTAGCTGGTCGAGTGGAAGACGGCTTTAGAGGCATTAGATTATAAGGAGCAAAACCAGAAGATCATTAAGTTGGATTCTTGGAGGAGAGCATGTGCTTCAGCACTAATGATGAAACTGATATCCTGTTCTTTGAATTAGATATGAATTCTTGCTGATTGAGTGGAAGGTAAGGAACAGGGCCCTCTGAGAATGGGGGAAGGGGACTTATGTGCCGTATATCTACCTGGTCCGAAGGAGATGTTATGAACACAAGACGAACGTGGGTGGCACACACACACACACACCCTCACGAAGCTCCAAAGTCATGCTCCATTTCCTGAGCAATCTCCCCCAAACCTTTTCCTGTGTTGTCCAGTGGCTATTAAACCTTCCCTCCAGCTCTGTGTGTGTATGTGTATGTGTGTGAGGGAGAGAGAGAGAGAGAGAGAGAGCGAAGTAACGATCGATTGACTCAATAAAAGCCAAACTGGAATGCAATAGCCCATGCGCTGTGAGCAATAATTTCCCTGGCAACCAAGAGACCCAAAGACATTAGCAGACGATGAACTGAGAGGGGTTTTTTGGGAGGCGGGGGGGACTTTATCCAATCGGTGAGAACGCAGTGGAGGAGGAGACGACATTGAGACAAAGTGACGTTCAGATCGTAAACCCAATTTTGGTGTTTTCAAATGGGCATTGCTCGCTCGTCTCGCTCTCACTTCTTTCCAGACCTGGTTTTGCTGTGAAGTTGCTAGTTTATGGTATCAAATCTTAAACCGACCCTCGCTCTCTCTTTTAAATCAGGGCAAGTTCTCAAGGACTCATTGAGTCCACCCTCTGTTTCATTTGCCCTCAATTCAGCATGCAAAAAAATGTGAGATGATCAAGGGGAACACTTATGAACTTTTCATGCTGTATTTTTCTGACAGAAAATGGATTTCATACTATCTCAGAGAATAAAACAGAACAAAATGTGTACATAAATCAAATAATTTTTAAAAAGTTATATTAAATGCAATGAAAAAAATATATAACTGTACTGTAAGTGGCTGCTTTTGAGGAGATGGACTCCCTGGTTTTGCAAAAAATTGTTGTGAGCCATAAGGACTATGGACATGTAAAGATTTGAGTTTATTTTTGTTTTTTTCAAATTGTAATATTAATTGCAAATGAAGGCCATTTACCCATAGTAAAAGTGACATTTTGAAGAACTGATGGGTACTTCCTTGAAATTTGCTTTTGTATTTAGTGGAAAATATGTACGTATGAACCTGAAACTTTTGAAATTTGTTTGATTGATTTCTTTTACTGCTATATTTTCTCTTATGTGTTGTTGTTGTTTTTTCATGAAGCTGTGCCATAATGGACTATTAGACTTTTTGAGAATTACTCACCCACACTTAAACGCATGATTTGAGATTTAAGCAAAAAAAAAAAAAAAAAAACACTCAAATTGAAACCTAAAAGCCATCTCAACCTTTTTCTAAACAGGTCTTCCAAATGAAACGAATAAGTAAACAAGCCAGTCCTTTTCTTTCCTGTCCTCTTGTCTTCCAACAAAGCAAAGTCTTCCAATAGCCAGGGCTTGCTTGAGTGTGGCAGTAACTGCCAAACAGAACATAGCTTCCTGGAATAGCCCCGCCGCGCTGGATCTTACAGTGAATGCAGGACAGGCTCATTGGCTGACAGTCACTGGAGGCGGAGCTACACACACCTGTCCTACGAAACAGTATGAGGCCTGCGTGGAGACTGACCATAGACTAAAAGCCTGGGTCATCTGGCCAAGCGCCACTAACCAGCATGACGGACTTGCTGCTCTGAAATTCCAACACACCGGGGAGAGTAATGGGACTCTATTGCATGCATCCCACTTAGGAAATTCTCGGAAGGAACTTCCTGTTACAGAGCACAGGATCTCCTTAGCCCCATCTCCTGGCCTCCACCTTGCCATCATGTGTAAGTTTCCAGTGAAATTATAAATGTCTGGATTTGGAGGAGGACAGGGGTGTGTTATATTATTACATATTATTGAATAAACAGTTATATTTGTATTATTGTAAGATGTGTGATGGACTACGTTGTGTATAATGTGTTTTTTGTGATTGCTGCTCCTGGTTTATTTAACTTGTTCATTTTATGTCACCAGACCTTGACTAATCCTCTAACTGGCCACCTACGAACATCTGCATTATGTCAATTATGTCAATAGGAAGTCTCGTTTATCAGATGAGGAACAAAATTAATACCGCAGGGGGGAATATAAACCACAGCCACTCTCACTCTCGCATGCAGACTTATTTTAAAATCGTAGATCATCTTCCAGACTATTCAGGCAAGACAAGATAATTGTCTTGAACGTCTTTACAGACCCAACAAACTCTTAAAACAAGCTTCTTCTATATAGCTGAGAATTAGCTGCAGTTGATGGATTAATATGAGAAAATAGAACGCAGAACAAGGTTTGGATTTCAGCGTGGGAGGGCAAAACGTAATTCAGATCCATGTAATTCTTAGTCCTAATTCTAGATCAGGACTCCTGCTGCAAGGATTTTCAGAAATATTTTGAAGGCAGATTACTTATCGGAGATAATGACAGTATGTGGGTTAAAGCTGCAGTCGGTAACTTTTGACACTCTAGCGTTTAATAAACAGAACTGCTTGCGTCATGCGGAGGAACATTGTAGCCGGAACTACTTCTCTCTGTTTATGTCTATGAAGAATCACAAAGGTATTTGTAATTCATTCATAATGCAGCAGTAGCCTGCTACCTCAAAACTAAAAGAAAAGAGCAAGAGAATTTCACGCAACCTTTTTATAAATCATATCTGGGCTTCCGTAAGATACTGGCAGCAGTAAAAAATACCCCATTACATCACAAATACATCTGATTTGACAGCACTTTACACACCCACTAACAAAACCGCAACAGAACTTAGTTTTGAGTCCCCCGCAGGCTGAATTTGAAAGCATCAGAGAAACTATGAGTCATGGTTGTATCAGACCCTCACCTGCGGCAAGCCTCTGCAACTCTCGATAAAGGTAAACCACAACAGTAATGCACAAATCTGTCAAGGGTAACAAATGCTCAGTAGAATTTTTTTTTTCATGGTTTAATTTTAATGGTAAGTCCCCCAAGTGACCACATAAAAGTAGATTGCTGGGCCCCCTTCTGCAATCCCGCCTGCGTTCACGGTGCTCTGGAGAAAATACAGCAAAATGTTAGAAGTAATAATTGATCCATGCATTATTCATGGACGTCTCCCTTGGGAGGAAGGGAAGAGGAAGGTGAGGGTGGCAGGGTCAGAGAACGTTCCTCTGCATGCTGCTCCTCATTACATTTGCCATCTGGGATCAGCGTTTAGACTGGGGCTTCCCTTCCTGATCTCACCTTACACACACACACACACACACACACGCACACACACACCCACACAGAGGCTGCAATTATAATGCATACAGAAACAAGTCTCTACATGCACACATACACACTGGCAAGCATATACTTTCACGGACACAACTGTGTACCTTTACAAGCCTCTATGATCTCTCTGATGATGATTTTGATTCAACATGGCATCTTCTTAAAGCTTCTCGTTCTGTATGCTGTGTTCATTCGAACCTGACATCGTACACACTATTTAAACTCTTCCCTGAGGTCTGACCCGAGGCCTCTGAACACATCTCCAGACTCTCCCCAGATTGCACCACTTCAACTGATCGTCAAGGTCTTTGGAGTATGAGATTGCAACAGTTCAATACCTGTTTTATACTGCTTTCTAGTGGATGAAGGAGACACTGCATCCACAATGCAAGTGAAACCCGAGTCAGCAGTCTTTATGACATGTGCACTGACTACCTACAATACCTGTGTGAATAAAGGTTCTTTATTTGTGTTGATGGTTTCGTAAAGAACCTGTAACATCCATGGAACTTAACATCCACAATTGCACAACCAGTTCTTTAATGTGAAAAAAAAAAGTTATTCACATGGCGATATGGTTCTATTAAGAATTACTCACTTAACGTTTTTTGGGGGAAACCGATATTGTTCTTATCGCACTGCTATGACCCCCCCACCCCCCTTTTTTAACCTTTATTAGGAGTATGGTGTGTTACTTTTATATATTACTTTTACAGTTTTTCTCAATCGATTTGACACATTTCTCCAAACTCAGTTCAATATTCTGAAAACAGTTCACAATTTGCACAGTGCCCTCAAATGTTTTCATAATAGTTAATATAACCAACCAATACTTTCAAATATCTGAAAAAAAGCATTCCGAGCTCCTTTTATTGATTTACAGAAATCATAAACATTTATGTTCCATGTGTTCAAACGCAACAAACAAAACTCTTTCATTTGTCATATCAAATGCACATGGTATATTTCCAGGCGTAAGTCTATAAAAGGTTGTGGAGTGGGTACAAAAATAATATGGTGCTAAATCGCACAAAAACTAGTTCATTGGCTCATAATTATAGGTGAACCACTTTAAGTGCTACAGTATATAGCACCTATTCTTTAAAGGTGCTATACAGCATATTCGTCAACAGAGAAAACACCTAAAGAGTTGATGTTTAATACCGTATGTACTTTTAA
>NW_020523916.1:0-56910 GCF_003368295.1 Carassius auratus | reverse complement strand
AAACAAATCCATTATAAAGGCATTTTATAATGTTTCTAGCCATAATATTGCTTTCATCTGAATCAGGAGAGAAATCTGCACAAATCATGCACTGTTTATTAGTCAAAACAGTTCAAAACCATTCTAAACAAATATTTGGGTGGGTTCTGATGTAAGAGGACAACAGGAGATGGACTTTGTCTCTGGAGGAAGCGTTATATAATGGATTATGGACTCATATTTTAGCCAGAAGTGACAAAAGTTTAAACGTCTTTAAGATGGATTTGTTTCTTACAAACACACAGCTTCTGGTTTTACAAGACATAAACTGATGAACTGGAGTGGTTTGGATCACTTGTGGATTAGTTGTGATGTTTTATCAGCTGTTTGGACTCATTCTGACGGCACCCATCCACTACTCTGTAAGCAAGTGACGCAATGCTACATTTCTCCAAATCTTATGAAGAAACAAACTCATTGACATCTTGTTTGGCCTGGTCAAATTTTCAGCTAATTTCCCTTTTTGTGTAAACTATATCTTTAATGTCCAAATAAAGCATGGATTACAACAAACCTTGACAAAATAAATAAATAACAAAATCTTCACCAATATATAGATGATATCTGATTTATAGCGTGGAACTAATTGCTGGTTTCTGATTGCTAGATGCTGCTGTCTTACTGTGGATGGATGTCACACAGTCACAACAGCCTTTTCACACCCACGAAAAGGATATGCACAACACAAACTTTTAAGTGTAGAACTTCTCGCCGTAGTTTGGTGTTCAGACCTGTTACAAATAAAAGAAAGTGTTAAAGAAAAATAGCAAAATAACTTTTAAATCCCAAGTCATTTTTGAAGCATTTTGACACAATGACACTTATCAACACCTGCCATGAGCAAAAAATCACTCAAAGTCTTTGCTTAAGATCTCAGCGTGCGTGTGGAGGAAAAGATTGGAGAGGGTTCACAAGACAAGAAGACAAGCCAAAAAACAAATATGGTGATATTACAGAAAACATGGACAAAAAACACAGTAGATTCCCCTTAGAATTCAGTGAAAGATCAAACGTTCCCTTTTGAACAATGTTAGACTGAAGAGAAGCACTATTAATAATATTCAAGCATATTTTTGTAAACCAAAACAGAAAAATTACAGAATACCCATCCTTATACAAATGTTTAACAGATGTAGGCCGTCACACATCAAAATTTGTCTTTTGTTCTTCTTTAAAGAATTTTCCTCTTCAATTAAACTGCTGTTGATCACAAAGAAAATTAATTGAACTAAAAAAAAAAAATCACATTTACAGTAATGCACTTTTAATGTAGTTTCAATGCACAGATGTTAGGCTTGCATTTTTGTTTATTTTATATTATAATATATTATTATATATATAATATATATATATATATATATATATATATATATAATATATTATTCCTCTACAGAAAAATTCAGCAAAGTGCATAAATCATTATTTTACTAATGGTGCAACTGTAAACTAATTTTATTTTCAGTAAAATGTAACTAATATTTTCCTGAAGATGCTTTGAAACAATCTATTTCTCTCACTCTCTCTCTCTATATATAGCTAACATAAAAATAAAGCAATTCATAAACAGTATTTTGCACAGTTGCATCGATTTCTAGTATGCTTACGCTTATAGTGCAGAAAATATTGTGATGCACTGTACTGTAAATGCAATATTGTAAATGCAACTTTTGATTTCACAAACTGATGTTGAAATTAGTGTCTTTTGAAAAAATAGCATGCTTTATTTTGTGTACATGAAAGGCAGTACGGAATATGGTGTATCAATACTGTAAAAAATACACTATAGTATTTAAATAATATAACATTATGAATGAAAAAGATAATATAATTTAATTTTTTTGTACACCATGAAGAAATATTTTTCAAATTGTAAATATAAAAAAATAACTCCATTCTCCCATGATCACTGAGATTTTATATTATTATTGTTTTATTAACATTTTGTATTAGTATTTATTTGAATCTTATTTTATTTTATTTCAGTTTATTTCCATGGTTTTAGTTTTAGTTAACTATAATAATCTTGTTTTGATATTCATTAAATTATGGCCATTATAAAATGAGACTGGAGACAGTCTCACTGTGTATGTGAGAGAGAGAAAGAGTGCAAGTGTGTGTGTTTGGCACTAGAGCAGGTGCGCTGGGATCTCCTGTGTCTACAGGAACAGCCTGAGGGCTGAGCGTGATGTCTTGATACAGCGATCACACACACACACACACACACACACGCTGTGCTTAAACAGGTGCTTTAACAGCCTTAACACTCCCCAAACGACGGTGTTAGAGCCCTGGGCCGTTAGCCGTTATCACACACATCGTAAAGACTGATTGTTAATCGCAGTAAGCTGAAGCGTGGAAACGTGGGCTATGATGCCACGCTCACACACACTCACAGGAAGTGACCAGTGATGGAGTGTGTGTTGTGTCTTAACAGCAGGGAACATCATTGATAAAAGACTGGAGTTATGCAGATGACTGGACAGGGTCCGACGACACACACACACACACACACACACACAGCGGAATCTGTTTCCAAGACCTGGTGAGCTACCTTCATAGCAGCATCTTAACTAAAGAAATGGTGACTGATTTGGAACAGGCCACAAGACAAACAGTGCTTCAAGCTATAAATGACTCTCTTATGAGCAAGGAAATACACAGCATACACAAATATTGCATGCAATGATTCATTTTAATAAGGTCAAACAAGTTTTTAGGCGATGTTTTTTCAAATTTCTCTTTAGTACTCTATTAAGGATAAATGTGATGCTGCCTTTGATTTTTAAGCCATCTTAGTATATTTAAAGGATAATTTCAGACTGGTTTGGTTTCATGTCTGGAGCGCGGCTACAGCCCAGTATTCAGATGGGACGAGTTTTCCCAGGTTAGAGACATTTGCATTTCACAGATGTACTTTGAGATTTTAATAATCTCACACCAATTTTTAAATCCAGTTTTTCTCTTGTGAAAAATACTCTATCTATATATCTGTCTGTCTGTCTGTCTATCTGTCTATCTGTCTTATCTGTCTATATGTCTATATGTCTATCTTATGGCTTAAAATGCTGCCTATGTCGGCAGCTCACAGGTTTGGAAGAGATCCACAGAAAGAAAGAGAAATGTAGTGATCACACCGCTGTCCTGTCACACGCAGTAATAATCCAACAGCTGTACACTAGACCCTTCCAGCAAGGGCAGAAGCTTCTGCATGTGTTACTACTTATGCCGAAAATGACACCAAACAGAAGAACAAGCTGATCGTGACAGATAGTGAGACGGGAAAAGGGGGCCGAAGAGAGTGAGACAGAGAGATGAATGGGTACGCTGTACTGATGGAGGCCTTCAGGACGGTTCTGCTCATCTGTCACATAGGAAGGATAAAAAGAACAACTGTTCCAGAGAGGAAGTGTCACTTGGCTCTGACTCCCTTCCTGCGACGCACGCTGCAGCAGCTGCTCTGATGTTCCCCGCACACGGATCACATCCCTGCCAGGAATCTTGAGGAAACTCCCCCTCTCACCTCCAGCGGTCACTTTATGTGATCGGTGACCCCATGGAGCATCAGCACACGAAAGATCCCCAACTGAACTCTTAATCACAGAAACACGGGGAGGGAGCTTCAGCACTATCTATTCAATCTATCGATCCATCCGATCATCATTCCATTTTATCCCTCTATTGTTCTATCCATCCATACTTCTTTTCAATCATCTATCTATCTATTCATTCATCCTCAATCCATCCATCCAACTGTTGCCTCTCCAGCATCCATCCATCCATCATCCCATCTATCGACCTTCCATCCATCCATACATCCATCATCCATCCATCATTCTATCCATCCATTCATCTATCTATCCATCCATCCACCATCCTTCCATCACTCTATCCCAGGGATCCTAAAAATTTGTCCTGGGATGACCAATGCACTGCAGAGTTTAGCTCCAGCCCTGATCAAACTCAGCTACTGTGATTTTCTATTGATCCTGAAGACATTGATTAACATACACAGGTCTGTTTGATTAGGGTTAGAGCTAAACTCCTGCAGGAAAATGGATATCGTGGGCCAGATTTGAGGATCCCTGCTTATCCATTCATCCCACAAATCCATCCATCCATCCATCCAACGATTGCCTCCCCACCCATCACTTTATATATCCATCCATCATTTCTATCATCTTTTCATTCCCATCCTTTGTTCTTTTCCTCATTATAATCTGTCTATCCATCCATTCCTCCATTCCTACATCCATCTGTCAATCATTTCTATCTATCAATCCATTCATCCACAATCCATCCATCCATCTATTGCATCTCCATCTATCCATCCCTCTAACATTCTATTCATCCATCCATCCATCCATCAATTCATCCATCTATCCCTCCATCCATCATCTATCTATCCATTCATTCATTCATTCATTCATTCATCCATCCCTCCATCCATTCATTCTTCCATCCATCCGTCCATCCATTCATCCAGTCTATCCTCCATCCATCCACCCACCCATCCATTCATCCACCCATCCAATCCATCCCATCCATTCAACCATCTATCCCTCCATCCATCCATTCATCCATTCATCCATCTATCCATCCACCCATCCATCCATCCATCCATCCATCCACCCATCCATCCATCCATCCATCCATCCATCCACCATCCATCCATCCATCCACCCATCCATCCACCCATCCATCCATCCATCCATCCACCCATCCATCCATCCATCCACCCATCCATCCATCCATCCATCCATCCACCCATCCATCCAGCCACCCATCCATCCATCCATCCATCCATCCACCCACCCATCCATCCCTCCATCCATCAGTGATTGGTGACCCAATGGAGCATCAGCACAAAATCATCCAGAACTGTACTCTATAACTGAGTTATTTCAGCACTGTAACTTTAGTCAAGCAGCAAATGTCATCTAACTAAACATTTTAAACATTTCCTCATTATAGAAAAAGATCAGTCATGAAGAGTAAACTTACAGTGATGCCAGTCATGTTAATGAGAGAGATGTTTGCTGTCTGTCATTAGTGGTGTGAAACAGAGAAAAACCTGTTTCTTCTTGCTCTGCTGAAAGACAAGATGCACCAATTACTTGACTTATCACTGGTGGCCAAACAACATAAAACTGATCATATTACATAATGTGCATGTCTTGAAAATAGTTACTATGGTAACAGCCTCAGTTAGACCCTAACGAGCGACGCCCCACAGTTCATGAGTTTAAGCTCCACCCACAGATGATGTCATAGTGTCTACTGAAATAATAACATTTACAAAATAGGACAACAGGAACAGCTTATTCCATCATAAAATTATTTCAGAATGACCAGTGTAACATAAAATCTTTCTGTTGTCATATATCATTTATCAACATCATAAACAGTTCAGATTTTTAGGTTGGTATAAAGCACAAGCCCCCCCCCATACACACAAATAAGTAAATACAAATTAAATTAAATTAAATTAAAGCTCATTATAAAAAAATAAAATGTCACAAAAAGAGTAAATGTATATCTAGACATTCAACATTATTCATAGCAGTTTAAAATAAAATAAAATATATTTCCAAGATTATGAGGTCATTATAAAAAATAAAATGCCAAAAGAGAGTAAATTTATATCAGTAAAAAAAAACTTTTCTGTGAACACAACTGACATTATAAATTCAAACCAATCCTAAGCTGGTGCTAGAATCAGTGTACGTTACTCCAGGATTCCTGAAGAACACGTGTTTGTACTGTAAGTCAAATGAGTTAACAACACAAACATGCTGTACACATCTTTCTGAAGAAGCGTGTGTGTTGGGGATCTGTGGTTAAAGAAAGTGTGAAATAGTCAGGGTCTGGGGAAAAGGCCACTAATCAATCATACAAGGACAAGCACACATTTATATCTCTCTGAGTAAGCAAAGACCAGCACACGCCAAACACAACCCTAGAGACACAATACTAAACAAATACAAAGACCCTTTAAACAATGCAAACACATGCACATAATTAAACACAACAACACACATTTATGCACGCTCCAACACACACTCACAAACACTGGAGTTTCTGAAAGGCACCTCTAAATGTTCACATCGATCGCTGAAATGCAAGGTCAACATGGCGATTACCCTCAGCCAAATTCAGCCAACTGGAAGAACTAGGTGTTTAAAGCGAGTACTGTTCATGGACTGTACAATGTCCAAGTCATCTTTGAAAAGATGAACAAACATCTATATACTGAATGTTAATTAACGTACTTGGACCAGTAGGCGACGACATGCAAACAAATGCTCAGAACACCTGAGGAACTGAGCAAGACACTACATGCAAAAGGGATTGGGATTTTGGGCTGTTTTACTTTCATAACATGTATTTTTATCAGACTAGTTGAAAGAAAACATCCAAAAATACACATTTAAGTGTTTATTTTATTAAATATTGTCTATTTGCCTCTGTAGATTTCAATTATAATACATATCTTTAAAAGTTTTTTCGTCCACTTCAGCAGCACCTACATTCACCAAACTTTACAGTTTTAGTCTGAAGGTTTTTATAAAGGGGTTTGTTCATATATAATTCACACTGATTTATCTATCATTTTATTCCTAAAAACATGGTGAAAATTATTTTTCTCTCTCTCTCTCTCTTCTGGCTGTTTCTGATTTATATGGTAATAAAAAAAGAGATATCCAAAATCCCTTCTGTATAAACCTTTACCTCTAACACCTCAACAAAATCCATGGTTTTATCAAGTGTTCAGATTAATGTTCTGGAAATGTATGCACATTAATTCATAATTAATTAATAATGCTCTCCTTTGCTTAATTAAATATAAATATTAGGAAACTTGCAATGCAAAACAATTGTCTTAATGAACTGTGATTAATCAAATAGTGAAGTATGGTGGCATCGATTTCAAATGTAAAAATAAACAAATAAATGAAAAAAATGTTCACCCTGTCTGTGATGTCTCTCCTTAAACATGACTTACGTTTTAATATATAAAATAACAATCAGAATTTCTAATCTAATATACAAAGATCTAGTTTATATGTTACAGCCGTTCTTCTCTGCCTCTTATTCTCTAGGCATTTCCCCAATTTTTTGCCTTCATCTCTCTCTTTTGCCCTCGGTCTGCTTTAGAAGAACAATGTATCCGTGGTGAATAAATTAGTTTTACTTTGCAGCCCCTCCCCCGGAGCCCTACATCCCATAATTATAAGTCTGTTTAGCATGGTAACCATGGCGATGCCAATGCTTCCCTGGCTCTCTCTTAAGTGTGACAGCATTGTCCAAGTCTTCTGCTGCCACACAATAATTATGTGTGTAAACAAACCAAAATGTAAGTTATTATTTCTTTAAAATCTTAAAAAGTAACCAAAATTTGTCATGCATAATTAACATTCACCAGATATACATTTACCAGTGCTTTTTAAGTATAATTGAGATAGTATTACATTTTACTATTACTATTTTTAATTAGTCTTTGCACTTTTATTTTAGTTAAAGGTTTAGTAAATTTACGGTCCTTTTTTAAAAAGTTTTTGTTGCTGTTTTTATATCTACATATTTTTCATTTGAGTTTTAGTTTGTTATTTTAGTACATAAAGTAAATGAAAACGAGAAATACAAAATATTTTATTTCAGTTAACATTTATTTCAAGAACAAATATTTTATGGTTTTATTTCAATGGACTGTAATAACTATAATAATATATTTTCTACAAATTTCCTACAAGGTTTTCTTATAGCAGGATGGATACAAAACTGTAGAAATATAAAGATGTCTATGACACGTCCTGAGTTAGACTGTCTAATCCATTCTTCAGCCTCTATGATAACAACCTCAATAAAGACGTCAAATCATAGACAAAACAGCTCATATTTCAGTATTGACTGTCTCTTGAGTTCACACGGGTCAGGAGCAAATCCTGACATCCCATTAAAATGAGACAAAACACTCAGTAAGATTATTAGCAGAGCTCCATCACGCCTCATAAATATTGACGTGAGAATCACACAGTTATTGTGTTTCAGAAAGAGAGGAGATCCGCTGCTCGGTTTGATGGGGTTGTCCTTGTGGATTAAACCATGCTAAAATGAACTGATGTAACAACACTGACTTTAATAGTGGTCCTTAAGGTTTAAACAGAAATAAGCCTCTTTATTACTTATTAATGCCTCTATTTGAAGGGTGCCTGTGTTTCAAATGGTTGAGTAGAAACAAATTTTGGTCAGAATTAAAATAAATAGACTAGGGCTGCATGATCAGGGAAACTAATCTAACTGTGATCTTTTCTGATAAAAATTGCGACTGCGATTTATAAAAAGCTCCAGGTTTGTTGTTTACAGAAGTGTTAGTATCCTTGAGATACCTAATACTATTTGGTAAATATTTTTAATTAGAATAAAATTCATTTGAATATGATTATTATAATAATTATTATCGTCATCATTTGTTTCACTGTAAATTAAAAAAATAGTTTTTGAAAATAAAGTAACATAATAAAACCTAGAAGAAACTAATAATAATTTTACAATAAAAAATAATAATAATAATACAATTTTATAATGCGTTTGTGAAAAAGAGTACAGTGGCACGGTTCACTCTCTTTGATTTTGATTTTAGTTTCATTTTGATTAATCTTGCAGCCCAAATATTGTTTCACTACTATTGTTCAAATGTAGGGTTAATGATTTAGACAAGCCCTTAACCCCAGGAATTAAACTGTTTTTGCTATGGACTTGACCCATCCAGAACATTACAGCAAATGCAACACACTGGCAGCCTGCCACAACATCCCAGCATTGTAGCTAGGAAAAGTCAAATCCCTTTCTTATTCTCTTGCACAAACATGCACTACACACTGCAGTATGAGGCCAGAATGTCAATGATGAGATATTTATATAATGCTGTGTCAATCCTGAGTCAACACTTCATCTGTGAATCTACATCTAGAGTCCTGAAGAAAGGAGCACTGCATGCATCTCAATTCTCTCTCTCTCTCTCTCTACGTGTATGTGTGTGTGTGTGTGTGTGGTGTTTTGTTTGAGTTGGGAATCCCGGAAGTTCAGGAAAGACATTGCAGGTCACGCACTAAAGCCCAAGACTCTTACGTGCATAAAATACTGTACTTTAGTCCTGCTGCATTAGAGTCTGATCTTGTGCTTTTTTGTCAATCTTCTAATGTGTGTGTGTGTGTGTGAGAGAGAGAGATGAACCGAGTCAGGCCACAGTGGGGTGTGTTCGTGAAGGGTATACCTTCATGAAGGTCTGCCAAGCAGGCCACACACACACACACACACACACAGCCAAACTTTTCACATTAATCATCAGCTTTCACTCTCTGCATTTAAGCAAAGCTGAATTAAATTGATTGAGGAAATACGTATTTATCAGGCTGCACAATTAAACACATTTCTAATTGTGCTTACAATTAGCCTAACTTGACAACTTCTGTAAATACTGTACGTGTGTTCGCTTACGAATGACATGATAAATGTATGTCAGTTCTTCAGTTACAGAAACGATGTTATAGACTCAATAAATTCACATAGCTTACACTGACATCTTCAACTGGCGGCCTTATAAAAATATTATGAAAGCTCTTAACTTTAAGACAAGTTTCTGTCTTTTCTCCACTAACTCCTTTTCTAGCTGGACTTTAAATATACTCACTCCACTCTAGGCCTCTCATATATGATTAGGATCTTTATCATGGCAAAAACTGTGAATGTTTGGATCTAAATGAACACAACGGCATGACTAAAGTGCCATTTCCCACTAAACTCATGAATGTATGAATTAGCCTGGCTTTTTTTTTTTTGTTGAGTGGATGAGTGTGTTGTGGGCATGTGAATGACGCCAAACGTATGGCCCCGAATCAGGCGGCTTCAGGCTGAACGGTGCATGTGTAAATGACTTCTGAAGCATCCTACCCTCAGCACACACAGATTTCCTTCTTTTCCTTCTCTTTTTGAGGCATCCAAACTTTTAAAGGCACGGTTCATCCAAAAAACCTGTCATCATTTATTCACCCTGATATCGTTCCAGAAGCACATGGCGTTTATCCTCCTGTGAAGCACAAAGGGGATGCAGAATGTCAAAGCAGTGTTTTCCCAAAATTTTTTAATGAACATTGCTTAATTAGACATTGCATATCCACCCATCTCAAGCCGCTCGTCATCATTGGATCAGTTTCTCGTTTTTAGGTCACAAGCAGTTCATGACCTATAAGTACGTCACGAGTTAGAAGGTTTCATAAGCCCTTGCCTGCCTTCACTGATTACAATCCCTAATCTATGGCTTATTAAGACATGATATGTCAACATTGTGACAGGTGCCAGTGGATTACGCACTTCCTCTGATTCATCCAGCAGACGTGCCAAACAGACGGTCAACCCGAGCAAAGTTCGGCAGACTGTGACGTCATGACAGAGAGGGGATAAGGGAGTTTCCATTTTCTCGTTTAATTGAAGATGGATAATCCTGTTTGCGCACTTCGGGTTGAATTATTCAGATGGGGATTAATTGGAATCATTTATAAATCACATTGCTTTCACTTTTAGAGCCATTAATGGCTTTTAATGTACAGATACACTTTTATAAATAGCTTTTTTAGAGGTTACAGAGAGGCTGGGTGTGTGTCAAGAGGGGGAAAGTCAAGTCAGCTCTGAGAGAGCAAGAGCAAAAGAGAGAGAGAAAGAGAGAGAGAGGGAGAGAGATGTGGAAATCTTTCCGTTGAGACGCAGCAAGGACAAACTATCGATCTGATCCACACTCCTGTCAACGCAAACCGTCCAGAGCACAGGATCACGCCAACTCTCTCTCTCTCTCTGTTCTGCTCTCTTTAACTTCACACATACTTTATAAATTCACATAACTGAAATAAAAGAACCACGTATCAATTTCCATAAAGAATTCTGCTCTGAGAAATCCAAGGGTGAATCTCACAAAACCTGTCCAAGAACATGTCCGGGTCAAATTTCCTCCCAAAAAACAAAACAAAAGTAAGAATATGGAATTATAATTTGCATTAAAAAAAATTGCTTATTTTAAGATCATTAAGATTTTTTACATGACCCATTAAGTACTGCTCTGACACACTTAATTACTTAATGCATATAAACAAAATAATAATAGAATTATTACTAGTATTTATATATTTAATTTAAGCCAATTTAATAAAAAAAATATATAAATCACTCCAATTTAATAAAAAATACATAATAATAATAATAATAAAGCATAATATTTCAGTATTTTTATGATATAATAAGAATCATTGAGAATAATGGGAATAATGAGAAAAACAAACATCCTTGTGCATAAATGAGAATCTTCATGCATTTTTTTGACTGAATATCATAGAAATAAATGAATAAACATCACTGTCTGTGGGTTTGAGTCAGTCTGGCCTTGTGTCTTCTATGAAGGGTTGAAGATGAACTGTCCCATTCTCCTTTAACCATTAATTTAAGTCTTTGCATTAACTCTAGTATACTAGACGACTGACTAATGGAAATTCTGTCATACTATATTCACATATTAGGACACACAGTGGTCCCAAAATATTATTTGGACACTTAAGCCACATAGGGGCAAACATTTTTGGCATAAAAAAACATCAAAGTGTCTGTATGTGTGTCTCAAATGCTGCACTAACTTCAACTATGTCATTGTTTTTGCTTGTTGATTTGGTGGTTTTTAGTCAGTCAACACAGGGAGAAGACCACAGGTGTAGTACATGACATTAACTAACAAACAAACCCAACCTGTCAGTTTTTTCTATGCAACAGAATACATACAGTTTATCATTTAAAAAAATAAAGTTTCAACTTTAATTTAACTTTGAAATTGATTATAATATTTTTTAGGCATCTTTCTAATGTCATTGCATTCAAAAGTGTACTTTTCGTGGAACAGAACTGAAAATGTTAATTCAAACTCTCAGACTGTAAAAGTGATCAGTACTTTTTTTGGTCTGAAGTTATTGCTATTACCTACCAACCCTGAGCACTGAACAGCAAATATTGCTGAGAGTTGCTCTATCAGCATTTCTGAATGAAAGTCCGAGGAAACTGAGAGAACCCATTCAATAAAAGAGGAAGAAAGCCACACGACAGAGGCTTCCCCGATCAGGGAGGTCTGGAGAGCATGAAAATGTGGATTCCCAAGTGCTTCAAGAGTGGGATGCTTCAGTTACATCCCGCCAAGAGCAAGAAGCCGGGCCAGCCTGACTCAAACCTGCAGATAGTGATTGAGAGTGATGGTTAAATGGATTAGAGAGAGAGGGAGGGAGAGGGAGAGAGAGGGGAGGGAGATTTGCCATGAAGCTTTCTGCCCTTGAACACACAGGGCAAATCTGATCCAGTAAAGTAGACAGCACGCGCACTACAAGTCCATATTCTCACTTTTGGATACTTCACACATACACACGCACCCTGCACCCAGCATCTCCTGGAGAAGTAGGGCACCGTCCTCCCCTGACAAACCGACGGAGTGTGCATTAAAAAGAGAGATATAAAGATAAAAAACAAACACGGAAGAACCGCATCCTCGCTGCGGGAGGCGATGTCGTTTCCACACGGACCCAAGTCGAGCGCGCGGTGAGTCCTTCTCAACTACTTCAGCGACCCGGATGAAACGAGCCTGTCAAGGCGTCTCACTTTTGATTCATGTTTGAAACGCCAAAAAGTAGTTTCTGCTCGAGTTCAAAGGCGAAATCAGCCCTCTTACCGTTAAACGCGAGAGCGTTGTTTTATCGCAGTTCCTCATCTTCAGTGGCGGGACGCGCGTGCGACACACCCCGTGCGTTTCCGTTCGCTCTGCAGAGAGAAGACCGATTTCAAACTGTTTTCTGACGCTAAACTACCACAGTTTTCAACTTTATCCACGGTTTTTGTGAGAGTACGGATGTTGGATTACCTTCAGGGTGTGTTTGAGGAGCATCGATGCTTGTTTCAGATGTTTTACAGTACAGTACGGAGGAGTATGATGTTATGTCAGCGAGTGGAACTTGTACGTTTTTACGTCAGGCAGAACGAAAATGTAATATTAAACCATTTTAATTACTTTTATATTCTCTATTAACCTTCGACATTACCAGATTGGTGTTAAACAGTTAATCATATCGGGAATGCTATTTAGACGTTAAGTAAACTAGTAAATTTAGTTAAATTTGACGTTAAAACTGATAGTTGATGTTGCCATGTTGACGATATTAAAATATTATAGTTTGAAACTGCATTACCTCATATAATGTTACATTTACCAACCTGCTAACTACTAAATAATTTAAAGTTCGTCATAACTGGCCTCTCAAAGCCGAAGAAATACAGTAAGATACATCTAAAGCACTAATGTCCACTCAACATTAAATGTTTATGGAAGATAACAAAAACTTTTTAAATGAAACCTAAATGTTATGCATTGTGCAGGGAATTCTTAAAACACCCATTTCCCAATAAATTATAGGCTATTGAAGACAGTTCACACATTTTATTTGCAAAACATTAAACGATCTTACAGTAGAAGTGTATGCAGTAAAGACTTGAAAATATGCTTTGTTTAGGCTACTGTAAAACAGGCATGTACTGGCCATCGGGACTACCGGGAGATTCCCGGTGGGCCGCGGTCTGGTTGGGCCGGTGCGTTATTTATTTTGTTTTTAAATCATTATTAATCGCAAATATATTCGTAAGTAGCCTATATTTTTGTACAGTCCAATTCCGGCCTTACGTGTCTCTCTCATGAAGCCGCAAGATGCTTTTTTGTGACGTTAGTCACAATAATTTATTTAAAACATTACAAAAAGCAGTATAAAGAACAGATAAAACGACGCTTGCGCATGATGCTGATGCGAGCTGCGAGACGTGAAGACGTCCTCAGGGCGGACTTGACAGCTGAGGTGAGACAGAAATGTAATGATACACGGAGGCTACTGCATTGTTTTGTTTCAAAAAGTTAGGATATTCCAGCTGTAATATGCCACCACTCACTGATCTATATAAATTGCATTTAAAATTCTCAGCTCTCAAGTTCTATTTTATTAAGAAATTCAGACAATACCGTTTTGGCGTCAGAAAATGTGACGTGACAGATCGCTTTAGCGCCTCAGTTCAAGTAAACCGATCATCTGTTACTTTCTGTTTTAAAGCAGTGTTGGGCAAGTTACTTTTAAAAAGTAATTAGTTACAGTTACTAGTTACTTCTTCCAAAAAGTAACTAAATTAGTAACTCAGTTACAAATTTTTAAAGTAACTAGTTACTTAAGAAAGTAACTATTGCGTTACTTTCAAGTAAAATTAAATTTTAAATGCTCAAACGTGACCCCACCTCTACCCCTCTTTAAAGGAACTTAAAATACATGTGCATGTTCAATTATTTATGATAAATCTGAATATTATAATGAAATGGACACTTAATACAATACATTATTAACAGAAACATGAAACATTGTACACACATCTAAAAAAAAAAAAGTTGCTGTGGGACAAAGTGAGACTAGCCTCCAATCAAATGGCATGTATGTAGATATTATGTTTATATAGTGGATCAATGCAAATAACACGATAGATTTTTGGGAACTTTTGATATTTCCTTTTATTGTTTCTTTAATTTCTTGAAGGAAAAAGTAATGTATATACTTCCATTTAGAGAAGGCTACTTTTGGATTATTTGGGCTCGTCGCCATACCTGTCTCTCGTTGACTGACTGGCTTGTGTTGTTCGTTGTGTGTCCTGTCCTGTCCGATGATGGGTCGTTCGCGAATGAGCGTTAGTGATGATGGATCGACTCGTTCGCGAATGAGCTTTTGATGAGTCGTTCGCGATTCGCGAATGAGCCGACTCTAAGAGCCGGCTTTTTTAGTTGAACTTCGGGTGCTGGCTCGCATATCTGAAGAGCCAACTCTATTTTTTTCAAATTTAGCCTATAGAAATTAAATAATTATGTAATAAAAATTGAAATATTATAGTCAAAGTCATTTAAAGAGCCGTTTGTGAGCCAAAGAGCCGGCTCTTTTCAGTGAGCTGAGTCAAAAGAGTCGAAATCCCATCACTACTATGCGTGCTTTCGAAAACCCGCCCAACTCTACCTCTGATTGGCTTACAATGAAATTTTACTCTACCTCAGCCAATCGTCAGCATTTATGCGCTTGTCTCGTGCTCTGCCCACTAACCAAGGAAGAACAGTAAAAAAAAGTATTTGCCTCTCGCTCAGAGATCTAGTTGGTCAGATGAAAAAAAAAAAACAGCTTCATCAGTTATAGTAACGCGCCGCATTTTTTGGCAGTAACGGTAACGGCGTTATTAAGATGAGAAGAGTAATCAATTAGATTACTCGTTACTGGAAAAAGTAATGCCGTTAGTAACGCCGTTATTTATAACGCCGTTATTCCCATCACTGGTTTAAAGATACAGTACATCTTACAGAAATGTATATATGCCTCAGAAATAATATCGATCAGTTATCAGTCAAAACAGCAGGAGAACAATTATTTCACAGAATGTTACATTTACCTCAAGAAAGCCATTTAAAGACCATAGCAGGTTAGTTGAGATTGAAAAATAGCCATAAGAAAGGAGTATTTTGCTAAATATGTGCACTACAGTACATATTTATTATATTTTCACCTAAAGTATTTTACATTTGATTATGCAATATCTGTACCTGAAAACGGTGCTATTTATGATAATTTTTTAACATTTTTATTACTGACTGTTCACTTGTCTTCATTAATGTTTGAACTTAATAGTTAGTGTTTATTGTGGTATTGAAATTACAATTGTGAAATGAGATTGCAGCTTATTTACAAAGAAAACAATAGCAATTTTATTTTTATCTTTTTATTTTTGGCAGGGCAAGAAAAGTTCTGAACCCTAGCATTGAGCTCTGCATTTGAATAAAGTGACGTGACATTCAGTCAAGTATGGTGACACATACTCAGAATTTGTGCTCTGCATTTAACCCATCCGAAGTGCACACACACAGAGCAGTGAGCACACACACACACACACACACACTGTGAACACACACCCGGAGAAGTGGGCAGCCATTTATGCTGTGGCTTTTTTAAAGGCCTTTGATTATGTTATTAAAAATGTAAAATAAATCACTACACAACGTTCTTTGTCTTAATTACTCTTTTATTTTATTGTAGATCAGTGGTCTTTATAAATCATGTTTACTGTAGATCAGTGGTCTTAATACTAGCCTACTATAAGCAGCCAACATGTCAGAGGTAATTTGCGTGAATTAATATAAAAAAAGTGTTATGTTGCAGCACATGAAATATAGTTACAGCAGAAAATGTGTACCCTAAGCATTAATATTTCTATTAGAATAATAAGAAGCACATAAATTAAGACCTTTAGATATTTAAAATAAAGCCTGATAAAATAATTTACATTTTCTTTGTTTATTATTTTAATCGTTTTTTCTTGGTTTTGATAGTAATACATTCTAATCAGTAATTTTACATCCAGATTAATGTATGTATAGACATGTAGTGTGCGTGTGTGCGTGTGTGCATGTGTGTGTGTGTGCGCGCATGTTTACATGCATGGTGGGCTGGTCTGGATGAAGTCCAGGGCTGATTTTTTGTCCCAGTCCAGCCCTGCTGTAAAATGACATACAAATATATTTTCTGATCTAAAAATACCTGATCTGATTTAAAAATGTTGTTATGTAGACGGATTGAGTCAGTCTATTTTTGCACATGGTTACTTTTACCTGATTTTTACAGGCATGCATTGCATTTGCAACCTTAGAAATGGATGTACTTTATGCGCGTATCTGCACATGTGAAACCATTCCTCAACCATTTCCCAATGGAAATTAAATGTGGTTCATTCAGGAAACTATACCATGCAATATTTAACATACAATCTCTGCATGGTAATATGTGCATGAGATATGTCGCACATCCCTTTTGCTTCTCTTATTCGAAGTCCTGTCTTATATAATTTCTGTGTGTGTGTGCATGTACCATGCATGTTCCTCACTCCAGACTCCTGTTGTATGCGAGATCAACCATCTGTCCGGACTGGTGGTTGTTCACAGGATGACATCCAACGTCTGTTTAGGGGGGGTTTGGCTAATTAGACCATCAGCAGAAAGCAGCGCTAGAAAAAAACAGGCTGACATCAAGTTAAACACTGAAATGTGTGGTGTTTGCTTTCAGGACCATGGACAGCAGCTGCTAAAGAGTGAAGGATGCAACCAAGCAGACATTTCTGAGCTTGGAAAAGAGTAAACCCACTTCATGTGACCTTCGGGAAATGAATATGCTCTGCAGTGACGCAGTCCAGGAGCTGCTATGGATGTAGGTCCAAGTAGAAGAATCAGTACCTTTGACCCAACAAATCAGGACAGTGTCCAGACACAAAGTAGTAAGACAGAAGTCAATACACAAAAAAATAAACTTGCATTAAAAGAATTGCCGTCAACCTCATAACAACAAAACACTTTCATGCACATTTTCTTTTTATGTATTTATGACCTTTTCCTTTTGGAGTAATGACTGTGGCGAAGTTATGGGACGTTTTAACCTGACCACCGGCGCTGCTGTTCCATGTTAACACTTCCCACCTCTGAACCCACGGTGGTCCCTTTCCCGTTTCTCCGGACCCTCAGAAATCCCCTTTTATTCACACGCCTGCCATGCGTGCACACGTGGGACTCCTCTACCTGCTGGTGCATGTGCTGGCAAGAGCAAGAGGGCAGTATGACTTGTGCAAGTCTCTCGTGAGCACGGACGAAGGCGCTGTGTGGGAGCATTACGCGTGCCAACCCAAAGCCCAGGCCATGAAGGAATACATGCGCATCCTCGTCGAGCCGCCAGGCGTCACCTGCGGGAACCCACCGGAGAGATTCTGCACTCTGGTGAGTCGTGTAGAAGAAATAACTACTTTTTTCAACATTGATGATAATAAAAATGTTTGTTGAGCAGAAAATCAGCATATTAGTATGATTTCTGAATGATCATGTGATGATGAAAACTGGAGTAATGATGTTGAAAATTCAGCTTTGCATCACAGAAAAATAATTAAATTTTAAAATATATTCAAATAGAAAAAAGTTATTTGAAATTGTAATAATATTTCATAATATTACAGCTTTTACTCTATTTTTGATCAAATACATGCAGCCTTGGTGAGCAGAAGAGACTTAAAAACATTAAAAAAAAACACCAACCCAAACATATGAAAGTTGGTGTTCTGAGAAATCAAAACACAGGCTCTGTAAAATATATTAGTCTTAAAATCAATATTAACCCCAAAAACATAAAATCGAAATAGTACATCCATCTTTTATCAACATGCTACTGTATGATCGAGGCCATATTAATTCCAATCTTGAATACTATTCAGGACAGTCAATATGAGAAATAGGGAAGTAGGGTGTGATAAAAATATACAGCATGCTAATTTCTGTTTCCCACAACCCGAAGTTTGAAGATGTGTCACATGGTCAGCAGGCTTGACAGTAATATGTTTCTTCCTGCATCCTTTTTTTCTGCTCATTAGCTAGACAAATACAATTAAGTGATGTAACATTTCCCACTAGCTGTAACTCATTTGCCTATAAGCTGGTAAGTGGGAGCTCATCAAATTAAAGGAATAGTTTCAATCACCAAAAATGAAAATTTGCTGACAGTTTACTCACCCACAGGTCATCCAAGATGTAGATGTGTTTGTTTGTTCACGAGAAGATATTTGGAAAATGTAGCATTTCATTATGGATCCTCTGCAGTGAATGGGTGCCATCAGAAT
Source organism: Carassius auratus (assembly GCF_003368295.1). Lineage (NCBI taxonomy): Eukaryota > Metazoa > Chordata > Actinopteri > Cypriniformes > Cyprinidae > Carassius > Carassius auratus. The sequence goes on along the minus strand of NW_020523916.1, from coordinate 38,082 downwards.
GAGTCAAAACAGATGATAAAAACATCACTATAATCCACAAGTAATCCACACCACTGCAGTTAACATCTTGGAAAAGCCAAAAGCGGCATGTTTGTAAGAAACAAATCTATCATCAAGATGTTTTTAACTCAAAACCGTTGCTTCTAGTTAAAATATGAGTCCATGATCCATAATATTGCTTCGTCCAGTGAACTATTCCTTTAAGATTATTTGTTCATTTCATTAACTTATGCATTGAGTCTGCATCTTGCATCTGTTTTATAAAATAAACTAATACAGTATAATGATTATTGCTCAAAATTGCTTGACTATCGAATTATACTAACTTTATAGAATTTACAAAGTGTCAATTAGTACCTGAATGGGACAGACCTCAGGCAGATGCTTCCAGATTGTTCCTCGATTCATTTTTTGACCACTAGCCATTGGCTGGTGTAAACTAAGCAGGACTTGTTGAACGGTGCCAAATTTAGCCCATAATGGGGGCGGAGGTCTTGAAGCAGCGTTAATTTGAGCAGGATGTGCCGTGCAGGTCACCGACCACTGCAGAAAAATGCAGCTGAGGTCAGCAGGCGTAGAAAGCAGAAGGCCGAGGTGTTGTTTTTACCCATGTGGGTTTGTTGGCAGAGTCAGGCTCACAGGAACAGAGGCCTGGGAGGATGTCGAATTTCACTTCACTTATAGCAAGGGTCAGCAGGTTATTCTCAAGGACAAAGAGGTCACGCAGTGCAATATGGGTTTTATTAAGTGAGATTTGTGAGGATAACATACAGAATCAAAAGGTATTCCACCAGTTCTGTTACTAAAAGAGAGTGTGATTGGTGCTTGCCTGTGCAAATGTTATGCGGCTGTAAATGTGACAGGATGTTGTGGATGGTTGCTAAGGTGTCGCTAGGTGGTTTCTTTGTGTCTGGTGCAGGGTTATCTTAGTTAACTAAAACAAAAAACAACTTGACATAGAATGAATTCCTATTAACATTTAAAGGGGGGGGGGGGGGGGGGTGAAATGCAATCTCCTGTTAATCTTGAGTACCTATAGAGTAGTACTGTATCCTTCATATCTCCAAAAAGTCTTTAGTTTTATTATATTTATAAGAGAAAAATAGTCTGTGTGGATTTTTTTCTGAAAAACACAAGCGTCTGGAGGCGTGACGTGTGGGCGGAGCTAAAGAATCACGAGCGCGAGTAGACTTTTGCGTTGAGAGCGTTTGGTAATTGTGACTTTAAAGGGGGGTGAAATGCTATTTCATGCATACTGAGTTTTTTACACTGTTAAAGAGTTGGATTCCCATGCTAAACATAGACAAAGTTTCAAAAAATTCAGTTGTACGTTTGAAGGAGTATTTCTGTTCCAAAAATACTCCTTCCGGTTTGTCACAAGTTTCGGAAAGTTTTTTTCGAGTATGGCTCTGTGGGACGTTAGATGGAGCGGAATTTCCTTATATGGGTCCTGAGGGCACTTCTCCCGGAAGAGCGCGCGCTCCCGTATAGCAGAGCACTGAGAGCACAACAGACAATCACTGATCAGAGCGAGAGCGTCGCCAAATGTAACAAAAGAAGTGTGTTTTTGGTTGCCAGGGCAAGACAACCCTGCACAGATTACCAAAAAAACAGCATTATGGGACCAGTGGATGGAGTTTATTTTTTACAGTGCATCAACGGAGTTGTGCAAGTGTTTGTGTTTGTTCCCTGCATTTCGAAGATGCTTGTTTTACAAACAAGGCCCAGTTTGATGACGGATTTGCGTATCGTTTATTTCTTAAGGATGATGCAATCCCAACGAAAAAGGGCCACGATCGTGTGTTGGAACCGCATGCGGTGAGTAAAACTGCTTAAAATATCTCTGCCTTCTTGTTAGTGCGTCCGCCTTCCATGCCGGAGACCCGGGTTCGAGCCCCGCTCGGAGCGAGTTGTTGCTGCTGCTGCTCTCGTTCAGTTTCAGCCTCGGGATCTGATTCTGGATCATAAATATACGCTGAATCTGACTGTTAGCCATGGTTTGTTTTCGTTGGTTTTGTCCTCACTGTGTCACAGCTTCCAAACGCTCTCAACGCAAAAGCCTACTGGCGCTCGTGATTCTTTAGCTCCGCCCACACGTCACGCCTCTAGGCGCTCGTGTTTTTCCGGGAAAAATCGGTACAGACTATCTTTCTCTTATGAATATAATACAACTAAAGACTTTTTGGAGTTATGAAGGATGCAGTACTACTCTATAGGTACTCAAGATTAACAGGATATTGAGTGAAAACGAGCATTTCACCCCCCCTTTAATTTAAATTGATGTAACAACTAAAGAATAATAAAGAATTAAATCTACCAGTTCAAATAGTAGACATAAAAAATGCAACAAAATTACAATTAAATTAATAGAATTCTTTTATGTTTTTTTTTTTTATCAATGATTTACATTTAAATTTAGTCATTTAGCAGATGCTTTTATCCAAAGCGACTTACAGATGAGGACAGTGGAAGCAATCAAAAACAACAAAAAGAGCAATGATATATAAGTGCTATAACAAGTCTCAGTTACAGGTTAACAGTACACGTAGCATGGGATTTTAAATAATATAATAAATAAAAAAGAAAACAGATAGAATAAAAAAAATAGAGCAAGCTAGTGTTAGAGATCTTTACACACACACACACACACACACACATACAATTGCATAATAAATTAAAATAAAATAGAATACAAAAAGATTAGAAAGGTAGTTGGATTTTTTTTTAAAGAATAGTTTTTAAGGAGTTATGGTTGATGTGCCTAACTTGATGGTGAAATTGTGATGAAACGTTGAGTTGAAAGTGATGGTCCATACTCCAGGAAGAAATGTCTGTTAGACAAGCTGAGATGCGAAAAGCTCCAATAGGATCATCAGGATGGAATGAGAGGTATAGTTGAGTGTCATCAGCATAGCAGTGGTATGAAAAGCCATGTTTCTGAATGACAGAACCTAATGATGCCATGTAGACAGAGAAGAGAAGTGGTCCAAGAACTGAGCCCTGAGGCACCCCAGTAGTTAGATGTTGTGACTTGGGCACCTCACCTCTCCAAGATACTTTGAAGGACCTATCTGGTAGGTAAGACTCAAACCATTGAAGTGTGGTTCCTGAGATGCTTTTTGCCAGTAGGGTTGATAGGAGGATCTGGTGGTTAACTGTGTCAAAAGCAGCGGACAGATCAAGCAGGATAAGTAATGAAGATTGGGATTTTCTGCTCTTGCCAGTCTTAGAGCTTCAACAACTGAGAGCAAGGCCGTCTCAGTTGAATGTCCACTTTTGAAGCCAGATTAGTTGCTGTCAAGGAGGTTGTTGTGTGTGAGAAATGTAGAGACTTGTTCAAGTGTTTTTGCAATGAAAGGAAGAAGGGAAACTGGTCTGTAGTTCTCTAAAAGAGATGGGTTGAGGTTGAGTTTGAGTTTCTTAAGTAGTGGAGTTAGACAGGACGTGCCTGTCTAAATGATGAGGGAAAAACACCAGTGTGGAGGGATGTATTGATGATGTGAGTGAGTGCAGGTACAACTGCAGGAGACATGGCTTGAAGGAGATGAGATGGAATAGGATCAAACGGGCAAGTAGTAGGGTGATTAGAAAGGATTATTTATTTGTTAAATTAAATTAAACATAAAATAATTAAAGCAGTGTTTTAATGATATTAAAATAATTTTTATGTATAAATATAGATATGGCTTGGCTCCAAAGTAAGTCTGTGTTATTTTGTCACCTGTTTAATACTTGAGCGTAATGCTTCAAATCCAGTAAGAGCAACAGTAACAGTGATGCTTGACTTTGCAGAAGGAAAAAACAAGCAAAAGGTTGTGCAGGCTGAAGAGAACAAGAGCATAAATAAATACTAGTGTCAGGGGAAAAGAGGTAATACAACCCTGATTAAATTATCCAGACACTGCAATGTCGTGCACAAACACACATAAACTTTGTTCACTATGATTGTGCCTTTTCACTATGATGAAGCTGCTGATGGGACTGAAACACATACGGTTATTAGTCTCATAAGGGAGCCGTAAATGGACACAGCTCTCACACACTTAACAGTTAACGATCTGTTTAATGTAAGGCTAAGGGAGACCCATTTTCTCTCACTCGCTCTCACTCTCTCACACACATTTATACAAGCACAACTTAAAGGGATGGTTCACCCGAAAATCACAATTCTTTCATGATTTACTTAGACTTGACATGACAAATGGCATTCGGATTATATGTATGACTTTGGAAAAGAACATTTTGCAAAACATTTTTAGGTAAACTTTTCCTTTAATCATATTTGAGAAAATGTGTGTATTATTTATTTCTGGTTTAAGTAAGAATCTGAATTTTCAGAGTAACTTTGCATGCCACAATTCTGCCATAATTTACTTGCCATAAACACAAAAGCAGATGATTTGCAGAATGTTCACATTGTTCTTTTCCATGTAGTGAAAGTAAATGTGTACAAATTCTGCCAAGCTTAAAAAATAAGCAAGAAACACCAAAAAAGGTAATCATGCATACAATTTGAGTTTCATATTCCAATCATGTGAATTTGCAGTAGCATATGAGCGAGTAAAAGATGTCAGAATTGTGATTTTGGGTGAATTATACCTTTAAATTCTGTTTGTGCAACTGTGGGAATGTATTTGTCTTGGTTTAGGTAAGAATCAAAGTAACTTTAAATGTCATAATATTCTATCTAACTACCCCCCCCCCCTTCAGAAAATAAAAATCTCAATTCTGCCTTTCAGTTTTTTCAATGCACAAACAAAAACAGTGTTAACATTATGCAAATGATCTGCTTTTGTGGTTTATCCTAAGCAAATCATTACCTTTTTGCTGAATTATCTTTTTTTTTTTTTTTGGAACTATCCCTTTAAATCCTCCTAGATGGATTTGTTTGAATATTGTTGCATGCAAAGATACTCTAAAATACTGATTGTTATTTAAACCAAGACTGAAAAATCTAACACACATACACAAAGCCTTGAATTGTTGTGCCAGCTAATGGACTGGCCTCTGGAATGTTCCTCAGGTCATCCCAAGCTCTTTAATATTGATGGGGCCCTTAATGGTCCTGCAAGCAGACATCCACAGCGCGCCCGGACGTTTTCCTTTTCCATTCTAGACATGACGTGTTTGGACAGCCTGGCAAAGTCAGCACTTTTTACAACAGACGGGATCCTCCCTAGTATCTCTCCTTCCAAGAAAACGACTAAGGCAGATGACAGAGAAAAGTGGGGTGGAAACCGAGTACTGTTAACCGACAGCCAGGTTAAAATTACTGAGAGCATTACAAAATTGCAGCATCTTTGAAATACATAAAGTAAGTTTCAGCGCTCAAAACTTCATCGCCAGTCCAAATAGAGCGTCTATAAAAACTAAAATAGAAAATTGTCTTGTTTTTAACTTCCACAAAGTTCTGACTTCAGCTAGATGTCCACATTTACACATTAATGACCCTTATTCTGTGTTCAGAAACCAGGCCCACACACCCACAAGGAGGAAGTCTACAAGAAGAGTATTATTCCTAAACAGCAGTAATCTGTACAAAAATGTAATGTAAATAATATACTTAAAATGTTAAATAATAAATACATGCATACATACATTCAGATATTTATATGTATTTATATATGAAATAACACATACACAGGTTATATATACAAATAATGTATAAATAATTACAAATAATGACCTACTAAACGCCATCAAGTCAATTCCCAATGAATAAGTGTTTTCCACATTATATCCTATTTCACTTGGAAACATGTCACATTACAGAAGCAAAATGAGTTAAACAATGTTATTTCATGATGTGGTATTTAATAATCTCTCGCATCTCACAGCAGCTGCTCTTTTTCTAGTCTGTGTGTGTTACTGTGTGTTTTGTGTCCATTGCTCTGTTTGCCTGTGTGTGTGTGTGTGTGTGTGTGTGTGTGCCTGTCCCAGTTTGTGCATGTTTCTGCCCAGGGTACAAAATTAACTCTCACTGAGCTGCATATGTGAGTAAAAATGACCTACTCCTCAGTTGGCTGGTAACTAAAACTGCAACATAATGCATGTTAACATCTGTCAAGGCTCTAAACACTTACCAAAGTATTACATTTACCAGTGGAAAACATTTTAATGCTATGTGACACATACTGTATGTGCAAATTTTCTCACATTAAGCCACCAGGATTAAAATGTGGAACATGTCTGTTCACGTTTATGTGAGAGGGATGCTCATCCGGCATGTTTTGTAGAGTATATGATGCTGCAAATGAGACAATGACCTGCACCGTTTGTCAATATAATGCAAGGAAAACTCCTCTGTAATACACTCTTGAAAATAAATCTTCTTTATTGATTATATGTTTCCATTAAATGTATAATTGGTAAAAAAAATAAATAAATAAAAAAAAGGTAAAATTTGCTGAAAATGTACTCCCCCTCAGGCCATCCAAGATGTAGATGAGTCTTCTTTTTCATTGCATTTGGAGAAATGTAGCATTCCATCACTTGCTCACTAATGGATGCTCTGTGGTGAATGGGTGCCGTCAGAACGAGAGTCCAAACAGCTGATAAAAACATCACAATAATCCACTCCAGTCCATCAGATAACATCTTGTGAACCAAAACGCTGCATGTTTGTGAGAAACAAACTTTAAACCATTGCTTCTGGCTAAATTATTAATTCATAAGTCATAATAATATTTCCTTTAGTGAAAATGTCCATCTTCTTTTGACCTCTTACGTCAAAGTCCACCCACATATTTGATTAGAACAATTTAGGAAAGTTTGTAAACGGCACTTAATTTATTTATTTCTCTCTAGATTTAGACAACTTTTTCACTGGAGAAAGCGATATTATGGATAGAGTTTTTTTTATTATTATTATTATTTTAGTCGGAAGCAATGGTTTGAAGTTAAAAATTTTTTGATGGATTTGTTTCAAACGCGCAGCTTTTCACTACATAAAACATTAACTGGTGGACTGAAGTGATGTGGATTACTTGTGGATCATTATGTTGTTTTTATCAGCTGTTTGGACTCTCATTCTGACGGCACCCATTCACTGCAGAGGATCCATTACTAAACAAGTGATGTGATGCTAAAGAAATAAACTACATCTTGGATGGCTTAAGGGGGAATACATTTTCAGCAAATGTTCACTGTTCAGTTGTTGTACAAAAGGTTCCTTTATAGTGGTAAACGGTTCTTAAAATTATTAAAATATTCTTCATGCTAAGAAAAAACGAATGGTTCTCGTAAGAAATTCTTGTGAAATCAATGTGAATACACTCTCTTTTGAAAAACATGTTTTTTAAGAGTGTAGGTAAAAATATGTATTTTTAATAACAATAATGCAAAATATAGTAATATTTATCGCTAATTAATTTTCTTAGTTTACCCACCACTGGCAGATTTTTGTGACCCTGTTTCTTACTTGCTCATGTTGTCTGGAAAGAAAAAGCGAGAGAGATAAAGACAGAGTTCCCTAATGATGGGGGAATCACAGCTTAGTTCATCGGAGCAAACTCACACACCCAAAAAGCATGTGTTGTTCATGTGCACACCTCTCTTAAAGCACACAGCCACAGTGCACATGAAACAGTAAGACGTGTCGCTGTGTGAACACGTGTGTATGAAAGTAAAAAACCCTCATGCTACACAACAGTGCTCTCTGATTTAGAGGCACAAATGAGCCAGTGCTAAAAATAGAAATGAGAGTGAAAGAGAAGCGGGGAGTGAAGAAGAAAGAGGGGGAGGAAACAGGAAGAAGGGAGAAGAGATATGACAGAAGATAGAAAACAATGCCAGAATAGAATACTAACATTATTTTACCGAACATCCTGTATACTGCCTACTTTATAAAAATAGAAAGTAAAACAGTAGGAAATATCCCATTTCAAACAGTAACACGCTTTTAGTTGCATTCAATTTGTACTTGTAGTCAATTCATAAATAAAAACTGTACTTGCAGGTAATATTATATTAATTAAGTGTACTTAAAGAGATCTTGTTTATGTTTTACACTTAAAAAAAATGCACTTTGCTATAATGCCTAATACGTTTTTTACAATTAAAAATACATGTTTAAAGTACATTTTAAATACATATTTCTAAAGAATTTTTTGTATTGCTTTAAAGAAGTACATTTACTTAGGTGCTGACTAACATGCAAAGTATTTGATTATAACTATTATCTGATATTACATCTCAAATCTACTAAATTACAAAGGACAATAGAAGTAATTCTGAAATTACATTTAAAGGTGTTCTTCAGTCCTCCATAAGTAAGTAAAAATGCACTCTTAATATGTATATTAATATATTAAAAATATGTATATTGTCATTTAATTGTAAATAACATGCAGTTTAGTGTTTCACATTTAAGCATATATGTTATATCATTTCCATTATAAGTACTTTTTTTTAAAGGGCCCTTTTCTTCGTGATCCCATGTTTTAAACTTTAGTTAGTGTGTAATGTTGTTATTAGAGTATAAATAATATCTGTAAAATTCTAAAGCTCAAATTTCAATGCCAAGCGAGATATTTGCTTTAACAGAATTCGCCTACATCGAACGACCCGTTTGGACTACAGCCCTCTAGTTCCTGCAGTAATGACGTCACTAAAACAGTTTTTTGACTAACCTCCGCCCACATGAATACACAAAAAAGGGGGCGTGGTCTTGTTGCGCTCCGACGGAGAAGAGGAAGAGCTGCGTTTGTGTTTGTCGCCATGTCGTCGAAACGCCGTTATTTTCATCTCTGAGTCCAATCATCTTTGTTTGTGACAGTGAAAACAGCGCTATACAGATAAGTGAATTGTGTGAAAAATACAGTGTTTTTTTTACACGCGAAACATGAACACATGTTATATTATCCAACTGTAAACACAATCAAAGCTTCAAAAAAGCACGGAAAACGGGACCTTTAAAGGCAAGTGTGTTTTTTTCTTCTTTTTTTTAAGATGCAGTTACCAACTATTTTCTCCCGTTTAAATAATGTACTAAATCCCTGGAAATTGAAGGTCAAGTTGAGTGCACTGCATCTACTGTTGTATTGTTCTGTTCAATTTGGTAAAAGTAGTCATTTGGGTATTATATTGCACAGAGAAAATATGCTTACTGTGCACAGTATACATACTGCAGAAAGAGAGCACGCTGATATGAACAGAAACAAAGGGAACGAAGATGAGCTTGAGATGGACAGAGAAAGACAATAGACAGCTGGTGCCTAGAGTACTAGTTTAATAGGATGAATCTGTTGTTCTGCGTGTCTCGGCCTGATCTCACAGATGTCAACGCTCAGCTATAAAGTTTCATGCTACAAACGAAACAAGAAAGCAGAGAAAACACTTTGAAGAGTTCTGGAGATCTAGAATAAAGGAGATCATTATTAAATGCTTTCCTGGAATACTTGATACAGAAAATATGGAAATGTTTTCTATGCGATATATTTTCCATAAACCACTTCTGTATTCATTGTTCTAAATGAACAAAGTTTTAGAAAAAAACAGCTGAAGGGGCCCTATACACTGTAAAAAAAAAAAATTCAACAATTTTTAAACAAGAAAATACCATTTCAATCTTTTACTTCAAAATGTATTTGTGAAATTCAGTAGTTTCTACACCAAATTATTTCCACTGTACAGTGACTCTACCATGTGTAGTTACTGTAGATGCAACACAATGAAGTGTCTAAAACCTCTTAACCATGGTAAAAATCTCTGCCTTAAGTACAACACGGTTCAAAACAACATCTAAAATAAACATTTTCATTCATAGCTAAATGTATGATCCATAGCTTTCTTTGCATAATATTAGAAATACAGCAATATCACTATTCATCCTGTCATCCCTGAATATCATAATTTCTATACATATATGTAAAAAAAAAGACTGATTACATGCTAGGTTGTATGAGATTACCAGTACTGTTCATCTCAATACCCAGAACACTTACCTGAAAAACTTATAAAGAAAGTTTCCAAAGCTTTGACCTCAGTTTTTTCATTTCGAAAAAGACAAATGTGTTTGCAAGCGCTTTCCAGTGTGCCAGAACCTTTATTAAAGAACAGCCTTTTTAGTTTTTTTTTATTTTGTCATGAACTGTGGTTGCAGCTACTTTTTCTTTGGCTATATTTACACTTAATTATGACACACACCTGTACCGAAACACCAGGTGAGCGCCGCTGTTAGCAGTTCTGATTGCTTCTTCATTTCTTCATTTTAAATTAAATACAAAAATCCAAATATTTACTGCTTATACTTTCATACACACACACACAGCATATTGTTTAAACATAAAAAAAATACATACTTCACATTTAAACTTAATTAGAAATCCTAGTTAGCCGCATAACGTGGCAACATCTTAAGAAATCATATTTGTGCTCACAGCTTGTTCTAAATAGTAAGCAATAATAAGACATTCTGAGATTCCTTATTAGCTGCCTTATTAGTTCACATCCTGCACCCCTTTCATATTTGTTTAATAAATATTTTGATTATGCTTTCAGCCATCAATAAGACTGCAGTACAGTCAGCTCCATTTAACACATTTTATCTCCAAAAAGCACTGAAAATGCAAAAAAAAAAAAGGTCTGCAGATTCCATCTGGGGCTGCTATGATCCAATTCAGTCAGGATGCTGTCTTAGAAGGAAGCTGCCTATGTTGACTAAAGTCAGTGAGAACAGACCAAGCTTTGGAACAGACGTACACTTCCTAGTGTATTCCTTAGAGTGTATTCTTAGTGATGTTCTCGTAAACCGAATAGAGCTCACATTGTGTTCTCAGTTTCTTAAAGACCACTATAACTCTCTCACTCACACACACACACACACACACTTACAGGAAGAGGATCTAAAGGTATATACATCCACAGAGATGACAAAGAGAGAGATAGATTAACTCATTTTACGATACTGACAGGGCTCGAGACTCATTCTTCCCACTGGTCGCTCTTTTGTGACTAACTTTCTCAATTGGTAGCATGAGCAAATTTGTATTGTATTTTTTTGCTACAACATTACAGCTCATGGGATTAATCAAAGCATGCTGATGAACTTTTATCATAGTTTACAGTTATATGGAAACAAAATGGTTAACATTCAACCTGGTCTTTTTCCTCCTTTTTTCTCCTCTTTTGCTGTGTTACAAGGCGGACTTCGTAGGCTTTAGCTTTCAATTTTGGACAATGTTGTTATCACGTTTTACAAGAAAAGATAATTGGCTGATTTGCTTACATCTATACATATTTCACTTTTTAAGACTAAAAACAATGGATTTTTTGTTATTTTTAATTAAAAAGAACAATAACAATGAAACAGTCAGATGAAATTGACAAAGTAGCTTACAAAACATTTATTAACAAAAACAAAGAAGATTAGGCACGGCATACACCACATGCTGTATTTTATAACGACTAAGAAATTACAGAACGTTTAGCAAATACTTTAAAAAATAAATAAAAGAGAGCTTCCATAGCATAACGTGAGGTAATTTGGTCACAGTCTGGAGCCTGTGATACTGATGTTGTTCTTTAACTGATTGCATGGGATGCGGATGGCACTAGGTAAAGTTCCTGTTTAACGGTGGTGTAATGTCCCAGTTGGTTGGTTTAACAGGCTGCTATATGGACGCTGTGACAGGGATCTAGCTCCATGCTGATTGTTGTCGCAGAGACGGGATTCCAGCGTGGATAATTGCTCTAGGAGCTTAGTGATGTAGGCCACCTGCCGGAACAGTTGGCCGTGTATGTGTGTGCGTTTATATGGGGCAGGAGGATGGGATTCTTGGGAAAGCATAGGCATGCTAGTTTTGCATCTTTGCCACATGCATTATTGGACCAAGGTCATGGAAAAGACACAGTCAAACACTTGAAAAATTCATTGGTGAGAAGAGCTGATTCTGTGTTATAACATTCTCTTAAAAAAGAGACTCTGTCCCTTAAAAGTGTCTTGACAACAGAAACACAAACATGCATTCATGCATAGATACACGTGCACATGCCAGCACACATCTATGCATGCAATCACACGTATGCATATTTGCTATCAGTCAAATACATGCACACAAGCACCCAAATAACCCAAAACAATAGAGGCATGGGGAAACAAGCATGCAAACATCCAACACCCAATCCAAACAAGCATCCAAACACCCAAACAGACACATATAGATTAAATATACATGCATAAAAGCACACGTATGCACATTATCAAGCATGTTATTACTACATAAAAGTACACAGATACAAATATACACGTAAGCATACTGTACAGACATACTGAGGCATGCAAAACAAAAATGCAAGCAATCAAATTAATGCACACACACACACACATACAAGCATTGGCAATACATGCACAAATGCAAAGACATATAGAAGAAATATACATGCAAGTACAAGTACATATACACACAGATGCCACCACATTGCATGTACACTGGCAGGGTACATGTATCCTCAGACACACATCAACATCCTTGTTGATCCAGGAACAACATTACAATCAACCAATCAGAATTGAGATATAACTTATATCTCATATATAATATCTGTTTTAGGCTTACAACCAGAGTTAGGTGCTTCTACACCCTTATTAATCAGCAATCCTTTCCCACTGATTTTAGGAATAAATCAGGGGTAGGGAATGGGTTAAGTATATTTTTGGACAATAATGTTGATCCAGGATCATCAGAAGATTTTGATCCAGGAACATGTCTTACTTGGCAAAATCACGGCGACCAACACACAAATATAGATAAAATATACATGCACGCATGCAGACAAGCACTCATATGCACATATGCGAGCATGCTAAAACATGCACACAAGCACTCACATACAGTACAAGCATGCAAAAACAACAGCACAAGCATATACATACATACACAAGCATTACCAGTACATCCACGCAAGCATGCAAACACCAAAGCACACTCTAATTAATGAAATAGATATGCAAATACAAGTGCATGCAAGCACACACTTGCAGTGGGAACTCATCATTGACTTTTATTGTTTTTATAAAAATAGTACTACTTATAAATGAGCTAAAGATATTTTATACAGCACTCTAAAGCTAACACTCCCAGAAAACATTCTGTGTTTTTACATTTTACATTATTTAGCATGTTAATTAAGCCATTTTCCTCCTGGGAACTAGCTATTCAGGATGCATGTGATTTCAGGTTTTACTATCATTCTGGGGACATTTGGTCCCTACAATATAAACAAAAGCTAACCCCCACACACACTTCACACACACAAATAGTGCTGTAAATCGCACAATGCACAAAACACACGGTAAGCATGCTAATGCTCCACTAAGTGTGTCAGAGAGTTGGGTTTCAATGGATTTGGGGGTTGAAGGTTTCAGTGTATTCTCCTCTTTAATCCAACTATAGTTTAGCATATCGGGGGTCACAATGAGTTTGTGTTTGAATACATGCATGTATGTGTGCAGATGTTGCATTCAGGTCAGATGATGGCGTCTGTCTGCACTGAAGAAACAGACTGCTGTAAGAGTGCAACAGAATGAGGTTTCTCTCTAATAAAATTACGGAGAAAAGAGGAGAGAAGAAACAATGGATTAAAGGAGAGATAGACCGGTGCATCTTGAGGAAACAGCATTATGTTAAGCAGAAATGAGTGGCAGTGCAGAGGCCTGTAGGAACAGAGCGGTAATGTGATCTTGGGGAAGAGGGTAACTTTAAACCCCTGTTCTAGAGGGAGCTAATAGAGTCAGACCATCAGACAGAACAGAATTACTGTACTGTAGAATGTGTCTGAAAGGATTAAGATGTACATTCAGAGGAATAACTAGTCACTGAAGTTTCCGAACTGAATGAGGTCTGTGAATCAAACGCTTGAGTTTGGTTTGAAACACTTACTGGCAACTAATCAGCATAATGCATTATACAGTAGCTGACAGAAGTGCATCCAACGCTTTGGACATTACATAACTGGAATTATAGAAGCTGCTAGAGTGCTGAAATGAACTGCCAGCTCATTTATATTGCATAAAAAATGGCAAAGGCTGACAAAAATCAGCAGTTATGATCTGATTGGCTGTTACACAACTTCTAGGAGCAAAAGTGGACAGGAAAGTTGAGGTACGCAGCAAGAGCTTTCGAGGAACAACTGGTCACTGGACTTCCCAGAGTTTACAAGCTCTGCTGCATCAGATCTTTAAACATTTTTCAACAGGAAGTTATTAGCAGTGTCAGTCTGATTTGCTATAATAATAATAATATTGCATTTAATAACAGATAAATAGCTAAATGCATGCAAAGTTTGGGTTTATGAGATTTTTAAAAATGTTTTTGAAAGACGTCGCTATAAAAGCTGCATTTTTTGGATAGAAAAATACTGTAAAAACATGAATATTGTGATTTATTATAGCAATTTAAAATAACTTTTCTAATATGTTGATTCCTTAAACACTCAAGAAACATTTCCTATTATTATCAATGTTGAAAACCATTGTGCTCCTTAATATCTTTGTTGAAATTATAGTTTTTTTATTATTCTTTGCTAAATATCTATTTTAAAAGTAAAGCATTTATTTGAAATATTAGAATTTTTTAACTCTAATTATAATTGTTTTTACTTTCATTTTATATTTAATATTTACTAAATGCATACGTTAATATTTAATGTGTTGTTGCTGAATACAAGTATTGATTTAAAATATCTTACTGACATTAAACTTTGCATAAATATGAAGTAATAATAATTATAAGACGACGAATTATACCTATATAAATAGCTATATATATATATATTATATAGCTATTATTTGAAATTGTGCAGTGACATTTTTGTGATCTAGATTGATGTACATTAAAAAACTATTTCTAATTAAGTTACATGTCTCTAACTTGAGAATGAATGACTGTTAAAAGTTGAGCAATTATCCCAACTCACTTGAATACTTTCATTGTGTGTGTGCTATTCTCTGACTGGTACCAATTATCTGTTAACTAAATATTAAAGAAGTGAGAACAGATTTTTAGCTGATAACAAAAAGTGTGAATATTGACAAAAACAGGAGCTGATTATCGGTCCATCTGTAGTTTTAGGTTATACAGATGAGAAGTGTGGAGCCCAAGTCGCTTTATCACTTTACCACCCCTCTTTATTCTCTCTCTGTCATTCTCTTACATACACGCACTTTGTTTTATCTCCCCTTTAATTTATTTTTTATTCTCCGTGTGCCTGGCTTCATAAATCAGATGATGTATTTCCCAAGATGCACCGCGCTGTACAAGCTTCTCTTATGAGGCGTGTGTGTGATGTCTTTATTAAGCAGCATTTGTGTATGTCGCCGCTCCTGTGAGACGGAGAACAAAAGGAGGCGAGTGTTTATTTGTCTGTCGAGGTGTGAATCTGATATATCGGCACAGATCCTGAATACATGCTGAATAGACAGATTCAAAGCCGTCATGCCTGAACGCAGTCGTCTCTGCTAACTATAGTTAGATTATCATCGTCTGTGTGATTTTATAAAGCGAGCTGATGGAATTGACCCAGATTTTTAATGATGTGTGTGTGTGTGTGTGCGCAGCAGGAGTTTGTGCTCACAGATCAACAATCCCTGCAGTCTTTGCTTTTAATAAAAGCCCACAAGTTCTTCACTGTAGTTTTACCCTGACAAGCGCCCATGTGTGCATGTATGTGTGTGTGTGTGTGTGTGAGTTTACAATCTGTCTTCACTCACGTCCCCTTTCTTTTTTTGTTTCTGTTTGCATCTGTGCATCACACACACTTTCTACCTGCTTCTGTTTTTGTCAATCGATCAGTCACTGTTTCTATCTCTATCACATCTCCTGTCTTTGTGAAAAAGAAGTGCGCTTAATTGTGTTGAACGCGTGCTGAGCTTCAAAAAAGTGCATTTAAAGTAAAAGAAAAAGAGAAAAACTCTACTTGCAAATACTATAAAACTAAAGGGTTTGTTCACCCAAAAGTAAAAATTCTGTCATTAATTACTCACCCTAATATCGTTCCAAACCCATAAGGCCTTCCTTAATCTTTGAAACACAAATGAAGATATTTTTGATGAAATCCCTCAATAGACAGCAACACAACTGACACATTCAAGGCAGAAAGGTAGTAAGAACATCATTAAAATAGTCCATGTGACATCAGTGATTCAACCTTAATTTTAGGAAGCTAAGATAATACATTTTGTGCACAAAAAAAAACACAATTATTCTCTTCTGAGTCTGTTTTTGGTGGACTTTCACAAAAGTACCAAGACACATGCGTGTGCATTCGTCAGAATGTAAGCAAATTCTTTGCACACAAAAGTTATTTTCGTAGCTTCATAACATTACAGTCAAACCACTGATATCACATGGACTATTATAATAACATCTTCACATGTTTTGTGTATGGAGCCAAAAGAGTCTCAATAAAGATAAATACACACACTACATTCACATATGCACACATAGGATTCATACATGCACACACATGATTCATAAATATACACACAGGATACACAAATGCGCACAAAATTTACAAATGCACACACAAAATTTAAAAACACAGAAGATTCACAAATGCATACAAAATTCAGAAATGCACACAAAATTCAGAAATACACACACAATTCAGAAATGCAAACAACATTTACAAATGCACTCAAGATTCACAAATGCACAGGACAAGATTCAGACATGTACTTCTGATGCACACACACATATATCTTGATTTACAAACTGTGAATTTTGAGACTCCCCTGACTTCAAGATTCATTCATTTTGTGAATCTTTTGGGCTTTTTAAATTTTGTGTGTGCATTTGTAAATTTTGTGCGCATTTGTGTATCCTGTGTGTGTATTTATGAATTATGTGTGTGCATGTATGAATCCTGTGTGTGCATAGTGTGTGGATTTTTCTTTATTGAGACTGTTCTGGCTCCATATTTGTGGGCCTGGAAACATTTCAGTTACTGTACATTGCTGTCTATGGAGAGTCAGAAAGCTCTCGGATTTCATCAAAATATATTAATTTGTTTTCCCAAGATAAATGGAGGACTTTCGGGTTTGGAATTACATGAGAGTGAGTAATTAATAATACAAATTTTTGGTAAACTGTCGCTTAAAAGCCACTTTTTCCCTGCCATTGACGAGTTATGTCGTCTTTTAGAAGACACCGCTTAATAAATAAATGCAATCATCAGCAATAGACAGCATATAAATGAAAAGTGCATAATGTTTACAGACTAAAATGATGATCCAGGAAGTGGTATGGCTGTGCAAGCTTTGGAGGTGTTACTCAAAACTATACATTTTTACGAAACCTACCTATATTCAAGTGTTGATAACAAAAAAAAAAAAAAAAAAGAATGCATTAAGCTAGAATAAAACAGATTTTTTTGTTTAAAGGTGGAGGCTCAGATTATTTTTTTCAAATTCAAATATTCATACAGCAAAATATACTGGAGGCCATCAAATTTTAGTGAAAATCATAAAAAACGCTGGTGGTTGCTGGCAAGACAAGAGTTAAATGTACTTAAAGAGAGAATACTTTTTTGACTATTTCTTAACACTTAAGTATCCATGTACAGTATGCTGAAGTGTGTTTCTTTTTCACAAGGGTGTCTCTGTCTCTCTGTCTGCAGGAGAATCCATACCTCTGCAGTGATGAATGTGACGCGTCTAACCCTGACCTGGCTCACCCGCCGCAGCTGATGCAGGACCGCGAGCGCAGCGGCCTCATCACCTACTGGCAGACGGTCACATGGCGGCGGTATCCCGAGCCTCTTCAGGCCAACATCACCTTGTCCTGGAACAAAACCCTCGAACTCACCGACGACATTCAGATCACCTTCGAATACGGCCGTCCCACCGTCATGGTGCTGGAGAAGTCACTCAATTTTGGCCGCACGTGGCAGCCCTACCAGTATTACGCCGATGACTGCTGGGATGCGTTCAACATTGCGCCGAGACGAGCGCGCGATCTGACCGCGGCCAACGTCACGCACGTCATCTGCACAGAGCAATACTCACGCTGGGTCGGGTCCAAGAACGAGAAGGTGGTGCGCTTTGAGGTGCGTTCCCGCTTCGCCATCTTCGCCGGCCCGAGGCTGCTGAACATGGAAGGCCTGTACACGCGGATGGAGAGCATGAAGGGTTTACGAGATTTCTTCACGTTCACCAATCTCAGGCTCCGCCTCCTCAGACCCGCTCTCGGAGGAACGTACGTCCAGAGAGAAAACCTGATGAAATACTTCTACGCCATTTCTAACGTGGAGGTGCTGGCCAGGTGAGAACACACAAACAACTGAAGAGAAATACCAGTGTTAAAGGATTAGTTCATGTCGTTCCAAAACTTGTAAGACCATCTTCAGAACACATGTTAAGATTTTTTTGATGCAATCTGAGAGCTCTGACCCTTTATAGACAGCAACACAACTGTAATGTTCCTAGGTCCAGAAACTTAGCAGGGCATCGATAAAACTGTCCATGTGACATCACGGTTTCAATTGTCATTTTACGATGATGCAAGAATGCTTCTTTTGCACAAAGAAAACAAAAATGATGACTTTATTCTACAAGTCTTCTCCTCTTCATCCCATCTGCAGCAGCACGCCTCTATTACGGAGACAGTATCATTACAGTTGTGTTGTTGTCTATGAAGGGACAGAGAGCTCTCGGATTGCATCAAAATATCTTAATTTGTGTTCCGAAGATGAACAAAGGTCTTACGGGTTTATAACAACATGAGAGTGAGTAATTAATGACAGAATTTTCATTAGTAGGTAAAATACCCTTTAAATGTTAAAACACAGCAACACAGACTCAGCCAATGGCGTGAGTTTGGGGGCGGGACTATCTGTTTGACTGACCAATGCTAGATGGGTTGGAGGCTGGGGATTTTCTTTTTTAGCATTACATACTTCACTTTTAAATTAACGTTTTGTTTTTAAAGGGAACTAAGCAATATTTGAAAAATGCTTTTGACCACAGGGTTGGGCTGAGTCCCAAAACACATTTGCCTAGTAATGACAGAGAGATTTTGAGCGCACAGGATTGATATTAGCAGATCGACTATATATAGAGAGAGAGATGGCAGATAAAAAAAGAGGAAAATATCACAAGAATAAAACATTAGAAAAGTGGTTACAATCAGGCAAGAGGTAGGACCCATGTAAATATCAGTGCAGCTTTCCAGAGGTGGCGAGAACTCAAGGAGTGGGAAGGCTTGGAAGCGGACGCCAAGATTGCATTGTTTTTTTCTTCTTGATAGGTAAGTTACAATGATTTTGCTTGGTTTCACAAGACTTATTTGTGTTGGATTTTGTCTGAATATGCTTGTGTCATCTTCACTTGTTTCCGCGACTGTCGTTGACATGGTTGTGTACGTACATGTTTGGGAAAAGATATCAAAACAGAAGCGAGGTCCTGATGGGGCGTGTTTGTTTTGGTGCTTTCAGATATCAACACTGTTTGATTAATTCGCTTAGTGCACCTTTAATGTTTTTGCAGTTACAAACTTAAAATAGTAACTCGAAAAAGTAAATGAATTTATGAATATTCTGAATTCTGAATATTGATATTCTGAATTTAAAATTGTAATTCTTATTCAGATAACTTTGTTAGAAAGGTATGTAAAGGATTGCAATCAACCAAAAATTATTCCGCTGTTAAATTTAAGTACACAATTAGATAAAACACAATTAAGGTCAACCAATTACCAAGCAATGCTTAATTAAGTTTGGTTTACTTTATTTTATATATATATTAAAAATGACTATTCCTGTCACATCCACACATGAAATGATTATTGTTTGTTAACTTACTCGGTATTAGATGATGACTAATCTACCCCATGCTATCATTGAGCTGAGTTAAGCGACTCTACTGAGTCAGGCCAGTTATTATCCATAAAGCATTTGGAGCAACTCATCTAATCAGATTGTGTTGTGTATTATTATAGGGCAAACAGATGCTTGTTAATACAGGGCATGTTATCATAACCAATAACTATTAAAACTATCAGGAGGCGAACAAATGATCTGCAATAATGCTTGAGTCATTACTGGTACATATATCGACTGTCGTAATGATATAAATGAGACACTGGGGACTATCACAGGTTTGGGCTGTAATTGCAGTGAGTGACAATTTGTTAACAATAAACAAACCTGTCTTATATCCAACCATGACATGATGGCTACTGTGTTAAAGGAATAGTTTACATTTATGATTAAATTCTGTCTTAATATTTACACATAATATTTGTTTCTATCCATACAGATTTTGCCAATTAACTTTTGGCCTGAAAAATAAATAAATAATAAATAATAAATAATATATTAATATACTATAAAACATTATACTTTCTCTCTCACTCTAAATAATATGTAAATAAAAAATATATAAAAATATCTTACCATATCTTCTGACTAAAGTTAAATAGATTAACTAAAATTAAAACATAAAAAACATATTTCAATAAAATAAAATTAATTAATTAATATAAATAATACATTAATATACTATAAAACATTATACTTTCTCTCTCGCTCTAAATAATATGTAAATAAAAAATAAAATAAGAACGTCTAACCATATCTTCTGACTAAAGTTAACTAGATTAACTAAAATTAAAACATAAAAAACATATTTCAATAAAATAAATTACATTTATATTAAATAAAATCTTAAGAAATAACAACGACCCTAACACTTTCAACATTTATTGTTTTTGTTGAAGTACTATAATAGCTAAAAACTTACAAATTTGACATATTAGACGAAACAAAACATATTAGACATTTAAAAATGAGAAAAACATACAACAAAATAAAAAAAAATCTAATGAATGAAAACAGAAAATATTTAAATAAAAGCAAATGAAAATGAATACATAAATGGTATCTCAACTGGAAAATTGTAGAAATACGTCCTCTACGTCTGATGTCTGATAGGAAACCACACCAAACACAGACAACAGTGAACATTAATGAAAGTAGAAAGCGAGAACATGTTTCAGATCACAGCGCACAAAGCGATGCCTATGGGCCGCCCAGATCACATCGCACATCTTCTCCTGTTTCCTGCACTGATGTTGGGCTAAAATCTGAGGACTGGATTTAATTATGCTAAAATGTGGAAATCAAAACTTAGAGTACCGGCTCTTTCCATAAAGAACGGTATGTCCTTTTGGACTTTTAAAGCATTAGAAGCAATGAAATCTCATGTCAAATCACATTGTAATGCACTTTATATGATTGATAAGCTACCATATACCATAAATTGAGTGTAGCATGACACATAGCTCATTTTAAAAAAATTAAAGTATTAAATCATCTTTTAAATGCAGATTCTGGCCTGTCCAGTCATAGTTGTAATTTACATATTTGATTGTATAAACATATAATAATATACAAAATTAATGTTCATCAATAACTACCAACAGAAAAAAAAGTTAATGTATTGAAAATAAATATGATTAAATAATGATGAAAATTATAGTTTTATTCATTAAAATATGAATTAATAATTATTGTCATTATAATATTATTTGCATTATTGTTAACGCTGTAATCAAGTTGTTTTTGTGATAAATATATAAATAAATAAAGTTAAGAATTTTTTTGTCAGTAATGTTCCTTTTAAAAGAAAATATTTAATTTTTTTAAACAATAAAATGTAACTAAAATTTTTAATAATTTAGGACAAAATGTATATCATGTTCATAAAATGTGACAACTACAATCTTATTGTGTCAGGTATTCATATTAGCCCAAATCTTTATTAAGTGAACATGAAAGCGTCTGTCTGTGGTGTTAGATCTATATTACAGTCTCAGTAAATATGATGAGCACATGAACGTGTTTATTGTAAGATTTATGGATTGTCATTTGTTCTCTCAGAGAGGATTAAGACATTTGTATTAAGATACACTTCACTGCACTTGACTTTCACTCACACTATCAAGCACAACACACACAGACACACACACAGAGACACAGACACACACACACACACACACACATTCTTTGCTGTAAAGTCCAGTAGTTTCTTTATGGACAGCTGCTGAGGTTGCAAACTGCAGTGATGAATCTGACATACATTTAGTTGCATTTAAAGACACACACACACACACACTTTACACAAAGTATGAAGTATAATCCTGACATGTACAGTTCTACATGACAGTGAATGATGACGTGTGTGTGTCATTGTTGAGATATTTTCATTAGTATTTAGTGATAAATAGAGGCATTTAAACACACCGATGCACGTACACACACACACACACACACACACACACACACACCCTTGGTAACACAATCTGATGATCAATAAGTTATTCTTAGGCTGAGACTGGGTACGATACGGCTCTCTATCGATCACAACAAGTGTGTGTGTGTGTGTGTGTGTGTTTTTTCTTAAGCAGACTGTAGTATATGTGTGTGTTTATGTTATATAAGCCAGAACAGTTTTTTCCTCAAGGTTTTCCATGTTGGTCTTGTGCTAATTTAATCATTTACAAAAAAAAATAAAAAAATAAAATAAATTGATAATTCCGTCATTTACTCACCCTTATGTACAGGGAATGTTTCAAAAATCCTGGTCTTTTCTATGTAATAGTTTATTATTATTATTATTAGCAATGTTTCCCAAATTATTGGGAGGATAGATGGATATATTTTGTTGTTGTTGTTGTTATAATATGCAGAAAACACATTTTGTTAAATAATAATAGTATAAATTAATAAAATGATAGCATTATATATAATTATATTAATATAAACAATATCAAATAATATTGTTTTTAAATATTATTACTTATTACACAAATAATAATAGTTATTATTATTATTATATTTAATTTTTTATTTCAGTGAACAATTTTATTTCTAGGTGGCTGCCAAGTACAACAATAACTACAACTAAATAATCAAATAAACTACTGCATTAAAATGAAGACCAAAAAAGTTGGACACTGTACAAATTGTGAATAAAAACAGAATGCAATGATGTGGAAGTTTCAAATTTCAGTATTTTATTCAGAATACAACATTGATGACATATGAAATGTTTAAACTGAGAGAAAGTGTAATTTTAAGGGAAAAATAAGTTGATTTTAAATTTCATGGCATCAACACATCTCAAAAAGTTGGGACAAGGCCATGTTTACCACTGTGTGGCACCTCTTCTTCTTTTTATAACGGTCTGCAAACGTCTGGGGACTGAGGAGACAAGGTGCTCAAGTTTAGGAATAGTAATGTTGTCCCGTTATTGTCTAATAGAGGCTTCTAGTTGCTCAACTGTCTTAGGTCTTCTTTGTCACATCTTCCTCTTTATGATGCACCAAATATTTTCTATGGGTGAAAGATCTGGACTGCAGGCTGGCCATTTCAGTACCCGGATCCTTCTTCTACTCTACTCATGATGTTATAACTGATGTAGTATGTGGTCTGGCATTGTCATGCTGGAAAATGCAAGGTCTTCCCTGAAAGAGACGATGTCTGGATGGGAGCATATGTTGTTCTAGAACTTGGATACACCTTTCGGCATTGATGGTGCCTTTCCAGATGTGTAAGCTGCCCATGCCACACACACTCATAAAACCCCATACCACGTTGGATTGTGTTCACCGACAGTGTTTTCTGGAAGTATTCCTGAGCCCATGTTGTGATTTCCATTTCAGTAGCATTCCTGTATGTGATGCAGTGCCGTCTAAGGGCCGAAGATCACGGCATCCAGTATGGTTTTCCAGTCTTGACCCTTACACACAGAGATTGTTCCAGATTCTCTGTATCTTTGGATGATGTTATGCACCGTAGATGATGATAACTTCAAACTCTTTGCAATTTTTCTCTGAGAAACTCCTTTCTGATATTGCTCCACTATTTTTCGCCGCAGCGTTGGGGGAATTGGTGATCCTCTGCCCATCTTGACTTCTAAAAGACACTGGCACTCTGATAGGCTCTCTTTATACCCAATCATGTTCCCAATCGACCTAATAAGATTCAAATTGGTCCTCTAGCTGTTTCTTATATGTACATTTAACTTTTCCAGCCTCTTATTGCTACCTGTCCCAACTTATTTGGAACGTGTAGCTTTCATGAAATCCAAAATGAGACAATATTTAACATAACATTTCAAAATGTGTCACTTTCAACATTTGATGTTATTTATATTCTATTGTTAATTAAATATAAGTTTATGAGATTTGTAAATTATTCCATTCCTTGTTTACTCACAATTTATACAGTGTCCCAACAGTATCAGTGATCCTAAATTTACACTGTTTATGACCTATAAAATCACCAGGTTCTGTACCTCACTATACCTGCAGATGTTAATACACAATAGCTAAAAGTACAGTCAGCTGGTTATCACACATTTAACCAGATCAGGTATCTAGTATCAGCCTGAAGGGAATTCTTCTGCACTAATGAGCAGCTGACTCTACTTTATTCTGCTTGTTACACGGATGCTTACCAAACACATAGATGAATGCACATGAAATATTGATTTGAGTTGTAATTATTATTTTATGGAAGACCAACAAACATGTGGAACGATATGAGACAAAACTACCACAGCTACATTACGGTTAAGTAAAAATGTAACAAATATGTAATTTATTGAATATAATAAGCAAAAATTGTCATTGAATGGCAATACTGTATGTAATAAATAACACTATGTTTAAAAAAATAAAATAAATATATAGTGCATGCATCTAGGGGAAAAAATAGTTTACAGCTAATTAACAATATTATAGTAATTGAATGTTATGGATAATATTGCGTGACATTGTTTAAAAGCTGTTTTATTGACGATTTTCTGCAGTTGCAACACACCATCAGAATAGCAATAATTAAGTACAAATGTTTTAGTAAAAAAACCATTCTGTCAAATCTGAAAATTTATTTTTATAGCTGAATATTTGTGGCTTTTCGTGTGGATTGCTAAAAATGATGTAATAGGATCAAGATCAAGCAGATTATTCAATTGCTGTAGTTCTTTTTACATTAATTAACACTGTTGAATCAAGAGCACCTAAATATTTCAAGAGTCAACACCTGATGCAGATATATATATATATATATCTATACATACGTGTAAGAGCGGCTGTGACAGCTACAGGTCGCCAATGAATAATCTGTGCTCTAAAAGCTCAGGAGGGCTGACTGGTGTCAGTACATGAGAGATCACACACACACACACACACACTCACGTCGCAGCTGCTACAGGCATAACACGGTGTGACTTTGTGAAAAGCCAGGATGTCTGTCTCTGTGAGTTATAACTATAGCTGGGTGCCGTCCTCCCCCTGAAGGGCGTAAGAAGAGAGAGTGTGTGGAGATAGTGTTAACTGTGTGTGGTCGACCCCTAGAGAGACTGCATTAAAGAATTCTCACAGGAAGTGCGGCGGCTAAAAGAGCGAGACCGCAGCAGATTCCACCGGACAGGGATTGATAAGAGTTGAGAAGGAACTCAGAAATCAGAACTTTACAAAGACTGCAGCAAACAAACTGTCAGATGCATTACGGCACATCCAGGTCACACTTTAGCCCAAAATCACTATAAGAAAATATATTTTGCAGAAAAAAAATGAAGTGTATTTTTAATAACATTACAATTACAACATTGAACATTTCCCCAAAACTGTGTCAGTCAAACAGCATCATTCAGTGCAGGTCAAGTCTACTTCAGGTAGTGAAACAGCTGAGCTGCGACTCCCCTGGGTCTCCTGATTTTATTGTATGCCTCCTAATTTTCTTAACATTTAGCAAACTGGAAGATTTTTTTTTTGTTGATTGCGTTTATTTAATTGTGCAGCATTTGCAATGCAAAAATTACATAAGCACATTTCAGAATTATATGGAATATAAAGCAGGTACAATTTTAAATATGCATACCAGGATTATTAAAAACAAAGTTAACTGAAATAAAACACTAACTGAAATAATATTATATGGAAACATTTCTCATTTTCATTTAATCTGACGTAGTGCAAAAGAATATCAAAAACTAAAACTGTAATAAAAATGTATCTAAAAATATATACAAAAAAGGAAAAACAATACATTAGATTTTTTTTACTAAAATAAAAATGTAATTTACTGAAATAGCACAAACTAAAACTAATAAAATGAAATAAAAATATATAGACAAAAAATAAAAATAAAATAAAATTCAAATTGAAAGTACAAAAATTAATAAAAATAGATAAAAGTAAATTTAAAAAAAGAAAAAAGTTATACAAACAAAAATAAATAAGTTACAAAAATGTATTAAATTACTAAGTATTTAACTAAAATATAAAAAATCAAAATCAAATGAATAATAAAACTAAAACTATAAATAAAAACAGAACTAGAACTAAAACTAAAAATACAGACAAAATAATGATTATAAACAAAAAAATTATATATATATAAATATTATTAAAAACTATAATAGTGTCTGAATGATACTAAAGTAACACAGATGCATACGCTGAAATCCTGCACTACTGTTATATTCCCAGCCCATCACTGGACTACACTAGTTAATGTCTCCTAACTTCAGAGAGCTTGTAGTATGTTTAAATCAGTAATAGTTCAGAGAGAGAGAGAGAGAGAGCAGCACTTCCTCACGTCTTCAAAGCTGCATCAAAGGAGAAAAGAAGTGCGAGCGAGAGGGAAAGACGATGCAGGAGAGAGGCGTCAGTGCAGAGTGATTTATGCTCCCACATCGACGGCTGATTTGATAATCAGTGTGTTCTTCCTCCACCGCCTCCCAACTCACTGTCAGCACTTTTCTCAAATCTTTTCCTCATCCATCGCTTCTCCTCCCTGTGTCTTTTTTAATGCAGTTATTTTCCTGAGGAGAATTTCAATTTTTAAATGAACAAACAAAGTAAAACAAACAAACAAGTTTTAAGTCCCATGTCTCTCATTTTCCATCTCTACATCACCGTATGCCTCCTTCTCTTTAGCAATCCCCGTATTTACTCTCTTTATTTCTCAAGAGAACCACTTAGAGAGAGAGAGAGAGAGAGAGAGGGAGGGAGGTGTGAGGATGTCCTTGGAAAGAGTCTGTTTTCACAGATGCTGAAACATTGGCATACTCCGAGCTTTCACACTCTTCAGCAGCATATTTCTGAAGTGCTGCACTACACACACTGTTACTATAAACACTCACTCTATATATCGCAAACGTGCAAAATTCACAATAATACACCTGGATCACATTCAGTTTACGTGTGTGAATTTGAACTGAACTGGCAATGCTACACGTGAAGCTGAAATAGAATTTGAACTGACTAAACTAATAAAAATCACCATAGGTAATGCTTCCTGGATGCATTAAATACAATGATAAATAAACTAAATATAAAAGCATACAATATATGCACTAAATTCAAAATTATATTGATAATGTTTCAAAATGATATCTATCGATCCATTGTTCGATGTCCCTTTTATCCTTTGTGCTATCCATTCATCTATCCATCCACCCATCCATTTTAGGCATACTTTTATGCATCCATCATTATCTATGCATCCTTTTATCCATTGTTTCACCATCCAATCCATCCATCATTGTTCTATTCATCCTTTTATCCATTGTTTCACCATCCATCCATCCATCCATCATTGATCTATTCATCCATTTATCCATTGTTTCACCATCCATCCATCCATCATTGTTCTATGCATCCTTTTATCCATTGTTTCACCATCCATCCATCCATCATTGTTCTATGCATCCTTTTATCCATTGTTTCACCATCCATCCATCCATCATTGTTCTATGCATCCTTTTATCCATTGTTTCACCATCCATCCATCCATCATTGTTCTATGCATCCTTTTATCCATTGTTTCACCATCCATCCATCCATCCATCATTGTTCTATTCATCCTTTTATCCATTGTTTCACCATCCATCCATCCATCATTGTTCTATGCATCCTTTTATCCATTGTTTCACCATCCATCCATCCATCATTGTTCTATGCATCCTTTTATCCATTGTTTCACCATCCATCCATCCATCCATCATTGTTCTATTCATCCTTTTATCCATTGTTTCACCATCCATCCATCCATCATTGTTCTTTGCATCCTTTTACCCATTGTTTCACCATCCATCCATCCATTATTGTTCTATTCATCCATTTATCCATTGTTTCACCATCCATCCATCCATTATTGTTCTATTCATCCATTTATCCATTGTTTCACCATCCATCCATCCATCATTGTTCTATTCATCCATTTATCCATTGTTTCACCATCCATACATCCATCATTGTTCTATGCATCCTTTTATCCATTGTTTCACCATCCATCCATCCATCATTGTTCTATTCATCCTTTTATCCATTGTTTCACCATCCATCCATCCATCCATCCATCCATCCATCATTGTTCTATGCATCCTTTAATCCATTGTTTCACCATCCATCCATCCATCCATCATTGTTCTATTCATCCATTTATCCATTGTTTCACCATCCATCCATCCATCATTGTTCTATGCATCCTTTTATCCATTGTTTCACCATCCATCCATCCATCCATCATTGTTCTATTCATCCATTTATCCATTGTTTCACCATCTATCCATCCATCATTGTTCTATTCATCCATTTATCCATTGTTTCACCATCCATCCATCCATCAATGTTCTATGCATCCTTTTATCCATTGTTTCACCATCCATCCATCCATCCATCATTGTTCTATTCATCCATTTATCCAGTTTCACCATCCATCCATCCATCATTGTTCTGTTCATCCTTTTATCCATTGTTTCACCATCCATCCATCGCTATTTGCATTCTTTTTTTCTCCATCATTTCATTTTTTCCATTCATCCATCCATCCACCCACCCACCCATCCTTCATTCTGTGCACCATTTTATCCATCATTTCATTCATTCATCCACCCATCCTTAACTTTATTCATTGTTAATCCATCATTTCATCCATCCATCGTTCTATGTAACAAAACAAAAAGATTACATTTTAACAAAATTAAATATAAATGCAAAATATATATATAAAAACAAATTCATACTATTATCATTCGATGTATCTCTTTAT
Organism: Carassius auratus; assembly: GCF_003368295.1. Lineage (NCBI taxonomy): Eukaryota > Metazoa > Chordata > Actinopteri > Cypriniformes > Cyprinidae > Carassius > Carassius auratus. The sequence goes on along the minus strand of NW_020523916.1, from coordinate 9,021 downwards.
CCATTGTTTTACCCGACCATCCATGAGGCCTTTTTAAGGACTTTTAAAAGCTCTATCAAACTAACATTCAAAGTTTGTTAAGACAAACCAGCTTTTTATGAAAACAATTAGTTACATACATTTCACTGGATTTTAATGCATTTTAAATTCTACATTGAAATGTATATTGCAATTCCACATCATGCTTACAGAATTAAATTCTCAATTCGGTTTTGAACCTATATCGGAGCAGGTTTGCGAATCATTTGAGGCAGTTCGGGAGTTCAAAGCGGGTTCGCGAATCATTTGAGTCAGTTTGGGGATAGCGAATCATTTGAGTCAGTTCGGGAGTTCAAAGCGGGTTCGCGAATCATTTGAGTCAGTTTGGGGATAGCGAATCATTTGAGTCAGTTTGGGAGTTCAAAGCGGGTTCGCGAATCATTTGAGTCAGTTTGGGAGTTCGGAGCGGGTTCACGAATCATTTGAATCAGTTCGGGAGTTCGTAGCGGGATCGCGAATCATTTGAGTCAGTTATGGGGATCGCGAATCATTTGAGTCAGTTTGGGAGTTCGGAGCGGGATCGCGAATCATTTGAGTCAGTTATGGGGATCGCGAATCATTTGAGTCAGTTTGGGAGTTCGGAGCGGGATCGCGAATCATTTGAGTCAGTTATGGGGATCGCGAATCATTTGAGTCAGTTTGGGAGTTCAAAGCGGGTTCGCGAATCATTTGAGTCAGTTCGAGAGTTCGTAGCGGCTTCCAGGATCATCTGAGTCAGTTTCGCGGGATCGCGAATCATTTGAATCAGTTCGGGAGTTCGTAGCGGCTTCCAGGATCATCTGAGTCAGTTCGGGAGTTCGTAGCGGGATCGCGAATCATTTGAGTCAGTTATGGGGATCTCGAATCATTTGAGTCAGTTTGGGAGTTCAAAGCGGCATCGCGAATCATTTGAATCAATTCGTGAGTTCGGAGCGGGTTCGCGACTCATTTGAGTCAGTTCGTGAGTTCAAAGCGGGTTCGTGAATCATTTGAGTCAGTTTGGGGATCGCAAATCATTTGAATCAGTTTGGGAGTTCGGAGCAGGATCACGAATCACGAAAGATTCGCGCTCTTAAATTTTCAAATTGGCCATAACCTTTAATTCGTTGCTGCCAACTGGGGTGGCAGCAGGGGTGGCAAAGGTTTCTTTTAGGGTGGCATTTGTTACATTGTTACATTGAAGAAAGGAAATAGTGACATTTTTGACTAAAATGATCAGATTTTCATTGAAACAAACACTTCTTAAGCAGCGGATGGCCAAAAATACAGAAGAAAACCTCACCAACTAAACCTTCTGCATTTCTCCGCTTCACCTCCCTCCATCTCGCTCGCAGTCTTTGCGTGTTGAAGAAGCTTTGAGGAGACTCTCTTTGTGTGTGTAAAAGGCCGTGCATTCTCTGTTTGTAATCTATTTTCCCCTACACGCACTTAAAAACCTAGTTTCTGTTCTGAATCTAGCTTGGATCGCTGGTGTACACACACACACACACGAGTTCACATTTTCTGCAGCAGTCTATGTAAATTATTCACTTTCTGCTGTGCAGTGAGACGCCCCACTGAAACCACACGCTGCGACATGCAGAACACACACAGAAAAATGCTACCTGCTATAGTATGCACAAACACACATGCAGCAAATATAGCATTACCTGTTACACGTAAAACGATAAAAAGAAGAACATTCTTGACCTTTAACACACACACATAGAGTTGTGTTGGGTTGAAGGTCATCTCTAAAAGCTCTGTCTGAACTCCTCTGGGGTCGGTGCATGACAAATGACCTTGAGACCTTATGCTTTTACCACTGCATTATGGGTATTGACTGGGTCTTGGGTGTAAGTAAGTCTAACACACATACATACAAAATGTAGTCAAGCGGAAACTCTACTCACTTGTAGCCATAGCAGTAGTTAAATTACGGACAATGTAGCCTTTATAAAGTTAGCTAAAGTAATAATCAAATGCTGTTTACAGACTACTTTTTTATTTTATAACATAACATATCTAGGAGTAAAAACAGATATTTTGAGAGTAAAAGTTAGGAGATACTAGATTTTATTGCAAAATTTTATTTCAGATGGTGCAGCAGGTTAAATAGTAAATGGAGAGTAGGAAAATACATTTTTGATAAAAGGTTAAAGCAACAGTTTTTCTTTTTCCAATAATGCAGACCAATGACTTTTTCACAATGAACCAAAAAAGATTTGAGAAGTATAGAATTTATTTAGTTTTTATTTTTAAATACACTGTTCAAAAGTTTGGGGTCAGGCCAAGATTTTAATTTTTGATTTTTTTGAAGGAAATTAATCACTTTATTTAGCTCGGATGCATTAAATGCATGAAAAGGGACAGAAAATACATGTATAATGTTACACAAGATTTCTATTTGTAGAAAAATATGAAAAAGCACAACTGTTTTGAACACTGATAATAATAAAACAAAGTTTTTTTTGAGCCACAAATCAGTATATCAGAATGATTTCTGAAGGATCTCGTAACACTGAAGACTTGAGGAATGATGCTGAAAATACAGCTTTGATGACAGGAATAAATAAAAATAGATTACAAAAGAAACACTTATTTTGAAACTGTAATAATATTTCACAATACTACTATTTTTACCGTATTTCTTGATTTAATAAATGCAGCCTTGGTGAGCAGAAAAGACTTCTTTCATTAACAGTTGTGTATACAGTATATGCAGTATTTTGTTATTCCTGAAACGCTTTGCAAGTATCTGAATGCAGATGCTACACATGCTCAATTTTTTACGTTGTTGCTTTCTGAAACACAACAAAAGCACTGCATAAGCATTTGCATAAACTGTCTTCGGCATTCAGTTTCCCTTTCACTTCAACTACTGACACTGCGGAGCAACAATTCGAGCAGAATCCACAATTAGTTACAGTCAACGTGTTCAGAGCAGTAACCTGAATAACAAAAGCTTAATAACAGGAACCTCTATGTGTCACCGGCACACTGACACAACATCACACGTCATATGAACAGTACACACTACTGGAAAATGCAGTTAAGCGAGCGAGCAACTGGCCTGAATGGGAAAAATGTGTGGAATGACAGAAGAAAGGATGGGAATGAGTGTGGCTGGAGTTTGGATGAGTGGGAGTTGAAGGAATCGCGGAGGGAATACCACTCTAACTGAAGCGTGACTGAAGAGCAAACCAGACCGAGAAGAAGAGAGAGAGAGTAGAGTGTGAAAAGCAGCAGCAACACTAAAAATGATAGATCGATTTTATTTTGTGGATTTTTGAAAGTGGAACGAAACAAAAAGTAACGGCTGAATCAAAACACTGTGACTATGATTAAGATTTCATAAAAACACAACAACCTAATAAAACTTAAACTAAAATTTAAATGGAAACATAATTAAAGCTAATTAAAAATATTAATAATTAAATTAAATTAAATTAAATTAAATTAAATTAAATTAAATGTATGCATTTAGCAGACGCTTTTATCCAAAGCAACTTACAGTGCATTCAGGCTATCAATTTTTACCTATCCATGTGTTCCCAGGGAATCGAACCCCCAACCTTCCCCAACCCCCAGAGCAATGCTCTACCACTTGAGCAAGAGGAACACATACTATAACAGTATATACATAATACTAAAATAAATAATAATAATACAACTGAAAACTGAACAACTGAAAAAAAAAAGATTAATTATACAATAAAGCTGAGAAAGCCACAGAGTCTTTGTATTTAGTCAGTTTGAGCCGTTCACAGCATGTGCATTGATCTCATCCTTCAGACAAATACATTCACAATCCCATTACTGAAGACACAGACAGAAACAGACACTCACGCTGAATGGCATATCACAAAATATTATTCTGAAGCTAATTATGATTCATATGTACTGTAGACGAATCTGAAGTCAAACCCTTTAAGTTAAGGACATTTATATGATCTATGAAGCTATGAATCTTCAGAGTAGGATTTAAATTTATTTTCTACCAGAACAGACAACAACAAAAGGGTCAGTTTACTTCATTAGATTGCTCTTACTGCTCTTTATATACCTCCATCTCTCTCTGCTCTCAGAGGGAATTAATGACTCGGAATGAGTTGTGTGTGAGTGTGAAACGTCTCTCTATCATCTAATGAACAGAAGAGAAAAATCAGACAAATCAGAGAATGAGAGAGCATTCCCAGTCTCACTGTGGATTCATGTTTGTTTGTTTGTTTGATTTGCTCATCATAAAACCACTCACATAATCCATAACTCACAGAGAGACTGAGAGAAAGACAATCAGAATGACAGCGATGCTTCCAAATCGATTCAAAAACTGTGTGATGTCATCGCAAAGCCTTTAAAATTCTACAAAGATAGTTCTTTAGAAAACCATCTAAGAAACCAGAATCTAATCCAAAAAAAAGAACCTATAGTGAAACATCACAAATTAATAATCCCATGAACCATAGAGCAACTCAAGAACCATAACCCTTTTTTAAAAATAATAATGTATCTATGATCTAAGGACTGAGAACCTTTATTTTTACCGTTTTACCAAATGTTAATTAGACATGGGCTTAAATTTATTTATCAGGAATTGACTGTGAAAAGTGAACATTACATACCAGAATCGAGTCAGATCTGAATGCAGTCTCGAGTCGTAGATGGGATGAAAATGTTGTTCTGGGAATCAGGCCAGAATTATTTAACAGGACTCCTATGGTCATGGAAAACAAATGCAATGGAATTTTAACATTGTGATTTCCAAAAAAAAAAAAAAAACAATCATGAAAAATAATCAAATATTCAAAAGGCATGGGAATTTGTATAGTGAATTAACTTTTTTCAGTTACACTCTGTTATAAAATATTCAGTCAGCTAGAAAGTGCAATCTGTGAGTTCAGTCTGTAATGATTTTTACAAATCCTTATCCAGTAATCACAAAGAGCCAAAAACATGGAAAAGTAATGGGAATTCATTAAAAAACTCTAAATTGCTAAGACTTACAAACTTATAAAGTCACAATTGTCAGATAAAAATTCAACATTTTTTCTATAGATCTTAGATGTTTTTCTAAACAACTAGAGAATAAAAATGTTCTCTGTAAAGCTTTGAAAAGGTTCAAATGTATCGCAGTAGGCTAAGTTGCAGATATTCATATTGCACATTGACACACAAGGTATAAATGATAAATCATAGACCACTTCACACTCCAGACTGCCAGACAGCTCAACCTAGACCACTTTAGTACACACTAAACCCCATCTTAGAAGAGCGATGGTGTCAGAGAACGAGGTTAAAGGAGATGGAAGGAAGGAGAAAGAGGGGGGATGTTCACAGGCTGTGGAAAAGATAAAGCGAGAAAAAAAAGAGTGTGTGAGAGAGATAGATGTGGGTTGGCTCAAAGTACAGGACGATGGTGTGAATATTTGATGCTGATGGATCCATGTTCACTCCAGCGGAACTAACTGGATTGAAGCTCGACAGTAACCACACACACACACCACACACACACACACTGTGCTGCTCAGGTGGAAGAGTCTCATTTAGGATCAGGGCCATTTGGTCTTACATAAACGCTCATTTCTGCTTTACTGGGCCCAATCTACAGCAGCACACCTGTGTTCATTGCTCTTGATGCATTTCCACCTGCCAACACACACTCACACACACCTGTAATTTATATCTCTGAAGACATCAAGCTTTACTGCTCTTCATACCTTGTTCATTCATTTCCTGATGACTTTGCCACTTTAAATCATAAAAAAAGCAAATTGTCATTAATGTCCCAAATATTTCTGGTCTGCCCTTTTTCCTCAAAAGTAACAATGTTTTGGAAAGTAATTAAGATTAAAATTCACATGCACATTAACAATCAAATTCATTTTAACATTGATCAGTGTTGTTATAGCGCATTCAAAATAAAATATGAAATATAAAAAAATGGTTTTAGTTCATTTAAATAATTGAAGTTGCCTTGCCAACTTATTGAAGTTAAATCAAATGAAAAATTGAAGTACAAAAATGACTAAATTTGAAAAAGATTGATAAAAATTTATTGAAATATAAAAAATAAAAAATAATAGCACGTAAAATGACTAAAATGTAAACTAAATTATTTTATGTATTTGAAATTAAAGTTGAAATAAAATGAAAATATAAAATGAAAAACTTTTAAATTAAAAAAATCTAAATTTATATATATATATATATATATATATATATATATATATATATATATATATATATATATATATATATATATATATACAAATATTTAAATATATATATATTTTTTTATTAAATCGCATTAAATAAATAGTTTTAATTACAAACGGAAATTAGAAATGTTGCCTGGGCAACTAACTTAAATAAAAAAAAAGCTGAAGTATTCAAATTGCTAAATTATAATAATAAAGCTAAAAATAAACTTTAAAATATGAAAAAGATGACAAAATCACTTAACATAATTACAAAAAAAAATCTAAAATGTAAAATAAAACTGAAAATGTAAAAAATAAACACTAATTCTAAATATTAATAAACACTATCATATTATATCCAATGATACTAAATAACACTGACGTTAATATTAACATTCAAATTGATGTTCAAAATAATTCACTTCAAAATTTCAGTTCTCTATCAGAAACACATGAGATCATCAGGTCTGTGTTACAGTCCTGCTAAACGTTTCTTCTCTTTCTGTCTTTTAGGTGTTAAATGCCAATCTCCATGCGTCTCAGTGTTTGTATGTTGGACGGCAAACTTACAGTGTCAATGTGAACACAACACGACCGGACAGGACTGCCAGCGCTGCAAGAAAGGATTCAAAGCCAAGACCTGGAAATCAGGATCATATTTACCAACTCACCAACGGATCCCCCAACACATGTGAGGTCAAATACCAGTGCCAAACACAACAGAAATACACATAAACCACACACACACTCTTCAAAGAATAGAAAATAACCCTAATTGTAGGTATAAAATGGTTGCTATTATGAATGCAACATCATTCTAAATCAATCGCACCAGGTCTCCAGTGAGCAAATATCAGCTCCTCATGAATCAGATCAATCCATTTAATCATTTTCTACTCCACAATTGAAACAGAATTAATTATCTCTAAAAACATCCCGCACTACAGGAGTCTCACATCTAAGCCCCGTCACACTGAAATCTCCTCATTATTTTCTGGGTTCAGAATTCCTCGACCGGAATTCCTCTTGAGCTTCAGAGATCTTTACACTCCGACACACACACACACACACACACACACCACAGAGAAAGCAGAACGGGCGGTTATTCCAGCAGCCTGATCTGATTTATCCCTGAAAATCTGACAAAACGATCAGGAGGGGGAAAAAAGGTAGATGAGGGCAGAGAGACAGAAGGAGAAACAGAGAATGAAAATGAACACAAAGTAATTTTTCTTCCCTTCTGTACAGTATCCAAAGGGAGATTTTTTGGAACACAACATCCCTCCATTTTTACCAGCAGCATCATGATTAAAATAATAATCTAGGGCATCAGCACACAACACACACCACACACACACGGGTGATCCAGCAGACTGCAGATCTCAACTCTCTTCACTTACACACCCGAGCGCTGCAGAGCCTTTTAGACTTCACAGACCTGTCAGCTCACAGTAAGATCAAGACTGCTGGTGTGGCGGCCCAATTCCCAGAGAACAGAGAGGAGAGCAGCGCAGACGCACACCGCCGTTCCAGCCTACAAAATGTTCCCAAACACACACACACACACACGCACAGGTTTCCTCTGTGGAGAAAACGGCCCAAATCTGCACTAATCACTGTCTGAACAGGAAACACCAGATCTGTTCTGAAACCTAGTGAGCTGCCTACCTAGACTTCATTCCTCTGCTTCCTTTGGTCAGAGACACTAGGATGCCTCGATGCATTCAACTAGCACAGCAAGATTATTTTCTTTTTAATATATGCATATATTTATTTACTATATGCTGATTCAAGTCAACGTGAAATTAAAACGGACTGTCCTTATTTTTCAAGGAATGTTGCTGTGTTTATTATAAATCAGTGTGTTTCACTGATTCTTAAATTTACTGCCTTCATTTGGCCAGATTATTTTGGCCAGAATACCAAAAAAGCATTGCAGCGAGCACAGTGAAGAATCTGATTAAAAATGCTGTTTTTATTATTCGCATGGAATATTGCTGTATTTATTGTAAATAAATGTTTTGATATTTCTTGATTATGCTGGCTTTATTTTGCAAAAACAACTGTTTGATTATTTTATAATTCTCTAAAAATATGCATGTATTTAATATATAGTAATATAATATATGCTTAGAGTCAGCATTACATTAAATCTGAATTACAATTAATGCATCTCATGTGTATGACACTATTATGCTGCCTACCAAATTTTTGGCAAAATGCATTAGAACAAGCACAATGAAAAAAAAAATCTGATTAAAATTGTTCTATTTTTGTTTTTATAACCTAAAATATTTCATAAATTAACTATTTAGTGTATAATATTTAAAATATTTCAATTAAAAAAAATATCTACACTGTGTTTGCACTTTGATATTAATATGTTAATCTTGGATGTTTTTTTTTTGTTGTTTTTTTTACGTCCACCAGTAATGTTTTTGATATAGAATGTTCCAAATCAGTCACTGTTGATGTTCCATTTCAGTTAGGATGCTCCCTTAAAAGGCAGCTGTCTATGTAGAAAGCACTCACTAGGTTTTGGAACCAAGCCCTGACTCACACTCTCTCTCTCTCTCTCTCTCTCTCTTTCAGGTTCTCAGGCGTTGGCTGGTTCTTTCTTCTGGTTCCAGTAAGTAACGAAACCCTCAACAAACGAGAGGATGGGTCTTTCATCCTCTCTCTGATATGTCAGTCATCCCTCGCTCTCTCTTTCTTCATTGTCTCTGTGCTCCATCCCTCGTTATGTCTTCTTCATTTTTCATGGGGCCGCCCGTCCTGTGGCTTTCATCATCGGCTAACCGCTGAAACTAGCCGCAATTCA